>NW_027097932.1:0-40000 GCF_019320115.1 Miscanthus floridulus | reverse complement strand
TGCAAGATAGGTGCATGGTTTGCAGTAGACGTACCATAGGCTCAACTGGAAGCTCGTTTCAGCCTTTCAGACATGGTGCTAATCTTGATGCAAGGAAGGTGCATGGTTTGCGGCCTAGGTGACGTGGGTCATGTGGAATCTCACTTCATTCCATTTGGAGATAGTGTTAGTGTCAGTGCAAGATGGGTGCATGGCTTGCGCTAGATGTACCCTAGGCTTACAAATCGTTTTGGACGCACCCGATGCAACTCCTAGGTGACGTGGGTCATGTGGAATCTCACTTCTTTCCATTTGGAGACTGTGTTGGTGTCGGTGGAAGATAGGTGCATGGTTTGCGCTAGACGTACCATAGGTGACGTGGGTCATGTGGAAGATAGGTGCATGGTTTGCGCTAGACGTACCATAGGCTTATAAATTGTTTTGTACGCACTCGATGGTACCACTAGGTGACAAGGCTCAAGTGGAAGCTCGTTTTGGACTTTTAGATATAGTGCTAATCTTGACGCAAGATAGGTGCATGGTTTGCGTGGCTTGCGCTAGATGTACCATAGGCTTACAAATCGTTTTGGACGCACCCGATGCAACTCCAAGGTGACGTGGGTCATGTGGAATCTCACTTCTTTCCATTTGGAGACTGTGTTGGTGTCGGTGGAAGATAGGTGCATGGTTTGCGCTAGACGTACCATAGGTGACGTGGGTCATGTGGAAGATAGGTGCATGGTTTGCGCTAGACGTACCATAGGCTCAACTGGAAGCTTGTTTCGGCCTTTCAGACATGGTGCTAATCTTGACGCAAGATAGCTGCACGGTTTGCGTCAAACGTACCATTGGATAGGAAATCATTTTGGATGCACCCGATGGAACTCCTAGGTGACGTGGGTCATGTGGAATATCGCTTCTTTTCGTTTGGAGACAGTGTTGGTGTCGGTTAGGTGACGTGGGTCATGTGGAATCTCACTTCATTCTGTTTGGAGATAGTGTTAGTGTCGGTGCAAGATAGGTGCATGGTTTGCGCTAGACATACCATAGGCTTATAAATTGTTTTGTACGCACTCGATGGTACCACTAGGTGACAAGGCTCAAGTGGAAGCTCATTTTGGACTTTTAGATATAGTGCTAATCTTGACGCAAGATAGGTGCATGGTTTGCGTGGAACATACCATTGGCTCAGAAATCGTTTTGGACGCACCCGATGGAACTCTTGGTGATGAGGGTCATGTGGAATCTAACTTCTTTCCATTTGGAGACAGTTTTAATGTCGGTGCAAGATAGGTGCATGGTTTGCAGTAGACGTACCATAGGCTCAACTGGAAGCTCGTTTCGGCCTTTCAGACATGGTGCTAATCTTGATGCAAGAAAGGTGCACGGTTTGCGTCAAATGTACCTTTGGATCGGAAATCATTTTGGACGCACCCAATCGAACTCCTAGGTGACGTGGGTCACATGGAATCTCACTTCATTCCGTTTGCAGACAGTGTTAGTGTTGGTGCAAGATAGGTGCATGGTTTGCGCTAGATGTACCATAGGCTTACAAATCATTTTGGACGCAACCGATGGAACTCCTAGGTGACGTAGGTCATGTGGAATATCGCTTCTTTCCGTTTGGAGATAGTGTTGGTGTCGGTTAGGTGACGTGGGTCATGTGGAATCTCACTTCATTCCGTTTGGAGACAGTGTTATTGTCGGTGCAAGATAGGTGCATGGTTTGCGCTAGACGTACCATAGGCTTATAAATTGTTTTGTACGCACTCAATGGTACCACTAGGTGACAAGGCTCAAGTGGAAGCTTGTTTTGGACTTTTAGATATAGTGCTAATCTTGACGCAAGATAGGTGCATGGTTTGCGTGGAACGTACCATTGGCTCAGAAATCGTTTTGGACGCACCCGATGGAACTCCTAGGTGATGTGGGTCATGTGGAATCTCACATCTTTCCATTTGGAGATAGTGTTAATGTCGGTGCAAGATACGTGCATGGTTTGCACTAGACCTACCATAGGCTAACTGGAAGCTCGTTTCGACCTTTCGGACATGGTGCTAATCTTGATGCAAGAAAGGTGCACGGTTTGTGTCAAACGTACCTTTGGATCGGAAATCATTTTGGACGCACCCTAATGGAACTCCTAGGTGACGTGGGTCACGTGGAATCTCACTTCATTCCGTTTGCAGACAGTGTTAGTGTTGGTGCAAGATAGGTACATGGTTTGCGTTAGATGTACCATAGGCTTACAAATCATTTTGGATGCACCCGATGGAACTCCTAGGTGAAGTGGGTCATGTGGAATCTCGCTTCTTTCCGTTTGGAGACAGTGTTGGTGTCGGTTAGGTGACGTGGGTCATGTGGAATCTCACTTCATTCCATTTGGAGACAGTGTTAGTGTCGGTGCAAGATGGGTGCATGGCTTGCGCTAGATGTACCATAGGCTTACAAATCATTTTGGACGCACCCGATGCAACTCCTAGGTGACGTGGGTCATGTGGAATCTCACTTCTTTACATTTGGAGACTGTGTTGGTGTCGGTGGAAGATAGGTGCATGGTTTGCGCTAGATGTACCATAGGTGACGTGGGTCATGTGGAAGATAGGTGCATGGTTTGCGCTAGACGTACCATAGGCTCAACTGGAAGCTCGTTTCGGCCTTTCGGACATGGTGCTAATCTTGACGCGAGATAGCTGCACGGTTTGCGTCAAACGTACCATTGGATCAGAAATCATTTTGGACGCACCCGATGGAACTCCTAGGTGACGTGGGTCATGTGGAATCTCACTTCATTTCGTTTGGAGACAGTGTTAGTGTTGGTGCAAGATAGGTGCATGGTTTGAGCTAGATGTACCATAGGCTTACAAATCATTTTGGACGCAACCGATGGAACTCCTAGGTGACGTAGGTCATGTGGAATATCGCTTCTTTTCGTTTGGAGACAGTGTTGGTGTCGGTTAGGTGACGTGGGTCATGTGGAATCTCACTTCATTCCGTTTGGAGATAGTGTTAGTGTCGGTGCAAGATAGGTGCATGGTTTGCGCTAGACATACCATAGGCTTATAAATTGTTTTGTACGCACTCGATGGTACCACTAGGTGACAAGGCTCAAGTGGAAGCTCATTTTGGACTTTTAGATATAGTGCTAATCTTGACGCAAGATAGGTGCATGGTTTGCGTGGAACATACCATTGGCTCAGAAATCGTTTTGGACGCACCCGATGGAACTCTTAGGGTGATGAGGGTCATGTGGAATCTAACTTCTTTCCATTTGGAGACAGTTTTAATGTCGGTGCAAGATAGGTGCATGGTTTGCAGTAGACGTACCATAGGCTCAACTGGAAGCTCGTTTCGGCCTTTCAGACATGGTGCTAATCTTGATGCAAGAAAGGTGCACGGTTTGCGTCAAATGTACCTTTGGATCGGAAATCATTTTGGACGCACCCAATGGAACTCCTAGGTGACGTGGGTCACGTGGAATCTCACTTCATTCCATTTGCAGACAGTGTTAGTGTTGGTGCAAGATAGGTGCATGGTTTACGCTAGATGTACCATAGGCTTACAAATCATTTTGGACGCAACCGATGGAACTCTTAGGTGACGTAGGTCATGTGGAATAGTCGCTTCTTTCCGTTTCGGAGATAGTGTTGGTGTCGGTTAGGTGACGTGGGTCATGTGGAATCTCACTTCATTCCGTTTGGAGACAGTGTTATTGTTGGTGCAAGATAGGTGCATGGTTTGCGCTAGACGTACCATAGGCTTATAAATTGTTTTGTACGCACTCGATGGTACCACTAGGTGACAAGGCTCAAGTGGAAGCTTGTTTTGGACTTTTAGATATAGTGCTAATCTTGACGCAAGATAGGTGCATGGTTTGCGTGGAACGTACCATTGGCTCAGAAATCGTTTTGGACGCACCCGATGGAACTCCTAGGTGATGTGGGTCATGTGGAATCTCACATCTTTCCATTTGGAGACAGTGTTAATGTCGGTGCAAGATACGTGCATGGTTTGCACTAGACCTACCATAGGCTAACTGGAAGCTCGTTTCGACCTTTCGGACATGGTGCTAATCTTGATGCAAGAAAGGTGCACGGTTTGTGTCAAACGTACCTTTGGATCGGAAATCATTTTGGACGCACCTAATGGAACTCCTAGGTGACGTGGGTCACGTGGAATCTCACTTCATTCCGTTTGCAGACAGTGTTAGTGTTGGTGCAAGATAGGTACATGGTTTGCGTTAGATGTACCATAGGCTTACAAATCATTTTGGATGCACCCGATGGAACTCCTAGGTGAAGTGGGTCATGTGGAATCTCGCTTCTTTCCGTTTGGAGACAGTGTTGGTGTCGGTTAGGTGACGTGGGTCATGTGGCATCTCACTTCATTCCATTTGGAGACAGTGTTAGTGTCGGTGCAAGATGGGTGCATGGCTTGCGCTAGATGTACCATAGGCTTACAAATCATTTTGGACGCACCCGATGCAACTCCTAGGTGACGTGGGTCATGTGGAATCTCACTTCTTTACATTTGGAGACTGTGTTGGTGTCGGTGGAAGATAGGTGCATGGTTTGCGCTAGACGTACCATAGGTGACGTGGGTCATGTGGAAGATAGGTGCATGGTTTGCGCTAGACGTACCATAGGCTCAACTGGAAGCTCGTTTCGGCCTTTCGGACATGGTGCTAATCTTGACGCGAGATAGCTGCACGGTTTGCGTCAAACGTACCATTGGATCAAAATCATTTTGGACGCACCCGATGGAACTCCTAGGTGACGTGGGTCATGTGGAATCTCACTTCATTCCGTTTGGAGACAGTGTTAGTGTTGGTGCAAGATAGGTGCATGGTTTGCGCTAGATGTACCATAGGCTTACAAATCATTTTGGACGCAACCGATGGAACTCCTAGGTGACGTAGGTCATGTGGAATATCGCTTCTTTTCGTTTGGAGACAGTGTTGGTGTTGGTTAGGTGACGTGGGTCATGTGGAATCTCACTTCATTCTGTTTGGAGATAGTGTTAGTGTCGGTGCAAGATAGGTGCATGGTTTGCGCTAGACATACCATAGGCTTATAAATTGTTTTGTACGCACTCGATGGTACAACTAGGTGACAAGGCTCAAGTGGAAGCTCGTTTTGGACTTTTAGATATAGTGCTAATCTTGATGCAAGATAGGTGCATGGTTTGCGTGGAACGTACCATTGGCTCAGAAATCGTTTTGGACGCACCCGATGGAACTCCTAGGTGATGTGGGTCATTTGGAATCTCACTTCTTTCCATTTGGAGACAGTTTTAATGTCGGTGCAAGATAGGTGCATGGTTTGCAGTAGACGTACCATAGGCTCAACTGGAAGCTCGTTTCAGCCTTTCAGACATGGTGCTAATCTTGATGCAAGAAAGGTGCATGGTTTGCGTCAAATGTACCTTTGGATCGGAAATCATTTTGGACGCACCCAATGGAACTCCTAGGTGACGTGGGTCACGTGGAATCTCACTTCATTCCGTTTGCAGACAGTGTTAGTGTTGGTGCAAGATAGGTGCATGGTTTGCGCTAGATGTACCATAGGCTTACAAATCATTTTGGACGCAACCGATGGAACTCCTAGGTGACGTAGGTCATGTGGAATATCGCTTCTTTCCGTTTGGAGATAGTGTTGGTGTCGGTTAGGTGACGTGGGTCATGTGGAATCTCACTTCATTCCGTTTGGAGACAGTGTTATTGTCGGTGCAAGATAGGTGCAGTGGTTTGCGCTAGACGTACCATAGGCTTATAAATTGTTTTGTACGCACTCGATGGTACCACTAGGTGACAAGGCTCAAGTGGAAGCTTGTTTTGGACTTTTAGATATAGTGCTAATCTTGACGCAGGATAGGTGCATGGTTTGCGTGGAACGTACCATTGGCTCAGAAATCGTTTTGGACGCACCCGATGGAACTCCTAGGTGATGTGGGTCATGTGGAATCTCACATATTTCCATTTGGAGATAGTGTTAATGTCGGTGCAAGATACGTGCATGGTTTGCACTAGACCTACCATAGGCTAACTGGAAGCTCGTTTCGACCTTTCGGACATGGTGCTAATCTTGATGCAAGAAAGGTGCACGGTTTGTGTCAAACGTACCTTTGGTTCGGAAATCATTTTGGACGCACCCAATGGAACTCGTAGGTGACATGGGTCACGTGGAATCTCACTTCATTCCGTTTGCAGACAGTGTTAGTGTTGGTGCAAGATAGGTGCATGGTTTGCGTTAGATGTACCATAGGCTTACAAATCATTTTGGATGCACCCGATGGAACTCCTAGGTGAAGTTGGTCATGTGGAATCTCGCTTCTTTCTGTTTGGAGACAGTGTTGGTGTCGGTTAGGTGACATGGGTCATGTGGAATCTCACTTCATTCCATTTGGAGACAGTGTTAGTGTCGGTGCAAGATGGGTGCATGGCTTGCGCTAGATGTACCATAGGCTTACAAATCATTTTGGATGCACCCGATGCAACTCCTAGGTGACATGGGTCATGTGGAATCTCACTTCTTTCCATTTGGAGACTGTGTTGGTGTCGGTGGAAGATAGGTGCATGGTTTGCGCTAGACGTACCATAGGTGACATGGGTCATGTGGAAGATAGGTGCATGGTTTGCGCTAGACGTACCATAGGCTCAACTGGAAGCTCGTTTCGGCCTTTCGGACATGGTGCTAATCTTGACGCAAGGTAGCTGCACGGTTTGCGTCAAACGTACCATTGGATCGGAAATCATTTTGGACACACCCGATGGAACTCCTAGGTGACGTGGGTCATGTGGAATCTCACTTCATTCCGTTTGGAGACAGTGTTAGTGTTGGTGCAAGATAGGTGCATGGTTTGCGCTAGATGTACCATAGGCTTACAAATCATTTTGGATGCAACCGATGGAACTCCTAGGTGACGTAGGTCATGTGGAATATCGCTTCTTTTCGTTTGGAGACAGTGTTGGTGTCGGTTAGGTGACGTGGGTCATGTGGAATCTCACTTCATTCCGTTTGGATATAGTGTTAGTGTCGGTGCAAGATAGGTGCATGGTTTGCGCTAGACATACCATAGGCTTATAAATTGTTTTGTACGCACTCGATGGTACACTAGGTGACAAGGCTCAAGTGGAAGCTCGTTTTGGACTTTTAGATATAGTGCTAATCTTGACGCAAGATAGGTGCATGGTTTGCGTGGAACGTACCATTGGCTCAGAAATCGTTTTGGACGCACCCGATGGAACTCCTAGGTGATGTGGGTCATTTGGAATCTCACTTCTTTCCATTTGGAGACAGTTTTAATGTCGGTGCAAGATAGGTGCATGGTTTGCAGTAGACGTACCATAGGCTCAACTGGAAGCTCGTTTCAGCCTTTCAGACATGGTGCTAATCTTGATGCAAGAAAGGTGCATGGTTTGCGGCCTAGGTGACGTGGGTCATGTGGAATCTCACTTCATTCCATTTGGAGATAGTGTTAGTGTCAGTGCAAGATGGGTGCATGGCTTGCGCTAGATGTACCCTAGGCTTACAAATCGTTTTGGACGCACCCGATGCAACTCCTAGGTGACGTGGGTCATGTGGAATCTCACTTCTTTCCATTTGGAGACTGTGTTGGTGTCGGTGGAAGATAGGTGCATGGTTTGCGCTAGACGTACCATAGGTGACGTGGGTCATGTGGAAGATAGGTGCATGGTTTGCGCTAGACGTACCATAGGCTTATAAATTGTTTTGTACGCACTCGATGGTACCACTAGGTGACAAGGCTCAAGTGGAAGCTCGTTTTGGACTTTTAGATATAGTGCTAATCTTGACGCAAGATAGGTGCATGGTTTGCGTGGCTTGCGCTAGATGTACCATAGGCTTACAAATCGTTTTGGACGCACCCGATGCAACTCCTAGGTGACGTGGGTCATGTGGAATCTCACTTCTTTCCATTTGGAGACTGTGTTGGTGTCGGTGGAAGATAGGTGCATGGTTTGCGCTAGACGTACCATAGGTGACGTGGGTCATGTGGAAGATAGGTGCATGGTTTGCGCTAGACGTACCATAGGCTCAACTGGAAGCTTGTTTCGGCCTTTCAGACATGGTGCTAATCTTGACGCAAGATAGCTGCACGGTTTGCGTCAAACGTACCATTGGATAGGAAATCATTTTGGATGCACCCGATGGAACTCCTAGGTGACGTGGGTCATGTGGAATCTCACTTCATTTCGTTTGGAGACAGTGTTAGTGTTGGTGCAAGATAGGTGTATGGTTTGCGCTAGATGTACCATAGGCTTACAAATCATTTTGGACGCAACCGATGGAACTCCTAGGTGACGTAGGTCATGTGGAATATCGCTTCTTTTCGTTTGGAGACAGTGTTGGTGTCGGTTAGGTGACGTGGGTCATGTGGAATCTCACTTCATTCTGTTTGGAGATAGTGTTAGTGTCGGTGCAAGATAGGTGCATGGTTTGCGCTAGACATACCATAGGCTTATAAATTGTTTTGTACGCACTCGATGGTACCACTAGCTGACAAGGCTCAAGTGGAAGCTCATTTTGGACTTTTAGATATAGTGCTAATCTTGACGCAAGATAGGTGCATGGTTTGCGTGGAACATACCATTGGCTCAGAAATCGTTTTGGACGCACCCGATGGAACTCTTGGGTGATGAGGGTCATGTGGAATCTCACTTCTTTCCATTTGGAGACAGTTTTAATGTCGGTGCAAGATAGGTGCATGGTTTGCAGTAGACGTACCATAGGCTCAACTGGAAGCTCGTTTCGGCCTTTCAGACATGGTGCTAATCTTGATGCAAGAAAGGTGCACGGTTTGCGTCAAATGTACCTTTGGATCGGAAATCATTTTGGACGCACCCAATGGAACTCCTAGGTGACGTGGGTCACGTGGAATCTCACTTCATTCCATTTGCAGACAGTGTTAGTGTTGGTGCAAGATAGGTGCATGGTTTACGCTAGATGTACCATAGGCTTACAAATCATTTTGGACGCAACCGATGGAACTCTTAGGTGACGTAGGTCATGTGGAATGTCGCTTCTTTCCGTTTGGAGATAGTGTTGGTGTCGGTTAGGTGACGTGGGTCATGTGGAATCTCACTTCATTCCGTTTGGAGACAGTGTTATTGTTGGTGCAAGATAGGTGCATGGTTTGCGCTAGACGTACCATAGGCTTATAAATTGTTTTGTACGCACTCGATGGTACCACTAGGTGACAAGGCTCAAGTGGAAGCTTGTTTTGGACTTTTAGATATAGTGCTAATCTTGACGCAAGATAGGTGCATGGTTTGCGTGGAACGTACCATTGGGTCAGAAATCGTTTTGGACGCACCCGATGGAACTCCTAGGTGATGTGGGTCATGTGGAATCTCACATCTTTCCATTTGGAGACAGTGTTAATGTCGGTGCAAGATACGTGCATGGTTTGCACTAGACCTACCATAGGCTAACTGGAAGCTCGTTTCGACCTTTCGGACATGGTGCTAATCTTGATGCAAGAAAGGTGCACGGTTTGTGTCAAACGTACCTTTGGATCGGAAATCATTTTGGACGCACCTAATGGAACTCCTAGGTGACGTGGGTCACGTGGAATCTCACTTCATTCCGTTTGCAGACAGTGTTAGTGTTGGTGCAAGATAGGTACATGGTTTGCGTTAGATGTACCATAGGCTTACAAATCATTTTGGATGCACCCGATGGAACTCCTAGGTGAAGTGGGTCATGTGGAATCTCGCTTCTTTCCGTTTGGAGACAGTGTTGGTGTCGGTTAGGTGACGTGGGTCATGTGGCATCTCACTTCATTCCATTTGGAGACAGTGTTAGTGTCGGTGCAAGATGGGTGCATGGCTTGCGCTAGATGTACCATAGGCTTACAAATCATTTTGGACGCACCCGATGCAACTCCTAGGTGACGTGGGTCATGTGGAATCTCACTTCTTTACATTTGGAGACTGTGTTGGTGTCGGTGGAAGATAGGTGCATGGTTTGCGCTAGACGTACCATAGGTGACGTGGGTCATGTGGAAGATAGGTGCATGGTTTGCGCTAGACGTACCATAGGCTCAACTGGAAGCTCGTTTCGGCCTTTCGGACATGGTGCTAATCTTGACGCGAGATAGCTGCACGGTTTGCGTCAAACGTACCATTGGATCAGAAATCATTTTGGACGCACCCGATGGAACTCCTAGGTGACGTGGGTCATGTGGAATCTCACTTCATTCCGTTTGGAGACAGTGTTAGTGTTGGTGCAAGATAGGTGCATGGTTTGCGCTAGATGTACCATAGGCTTACAAATCATTTTGGACGCAACCGATGGAACTCCTAGGTGACGTAGGTCATGTGGAATATCGCTTCTTTTTGTTTGGAGACAGTGTTGGTGTCGGTTAGGTGACGTGGGTCATGTGGAATCTCACTTCATTCCGTTTGGATATAGTGTTAGTGTCAGTGCAAGATAGGTGCATGGTTTGCGCTAGACATACCATAGGCTTATAAATTGTTTTGTACGCACTTGGTGGTACCACTAGGTGACAAGGCTCAAGTGGAAGCTTGTTTCGGACTTTTAGATATAGTGCTAATCTTGACGCAAGATAGGTGCATGGTTTGCGTGGAACGTACCATTGGCTCAGAAATCGTTTTGGACACACCCGATGGAACTCCTAGGTGACGTGGGTCATGTGGAATCTCACTTCATTCCATTTGGAGACAGTGTTAGTGTCGGTGCAAGATGGGTGCATGGCTTGCGCTAGATGTACCATAGGCTTACAAATCGTTTTGGACGCACCCGATGCAACTCCTAGGTGACGTGGGTCATGTGGAATCTCACTTCTTTCCATTTGGAGACTGTGTTGGTGTCGGTGGAAGATAGGTGCATGGTTTGCGCTAGACGTAACATAGGTGACGTGGGTCATGTGGAAGATAGGTGCATGGTTTGCGCTAGACGTACCATAGGCTCAACTGGAAGCTCATTTCGGCCTTTCAGACATGGTGCTAATCTTGACGCAAGATAGCTGCACGGTTTGCGTCAAACGTACCATTGGATCGGAAATCATTTTGGACGCACCCGATGGAACTCCTAGGTGACGTGGCTCATGTGGAATCTCACTTCATTCCGTTTGGAGACAGTGTTAGTGTTGGTGCAAGATAGGTGCATGGTTTGCGCTAGATGTACCATAGGCTTACAAATCATTTTGGACGCAACCGATGGAACTCCTAGGTGACATAGGTCATGTGGAATATCGCTTCTTTTCGTTTGGAGACAGTGTTGGTGTCGGTTAGGTGACGTGGGTCATGTGGAATCTCACTTCATTCCGTTTGGAGATAGTGTTAGTGTCGGTGCAAGATAGGTGCATGGTTTGCGCTAGACATACCATAGGCTTATAAATTGTTTTGTACGCACTCGATGGTACCACTAGGTGACAAGGCTCAAGTGGAAGCTCATTTCGGACTTTTAGATATAGTGCTAATCTTGACGCAAGATAGGTGCATGGTTTGCGTGGAACGTACCATTGGCTCAGAAATCGTTTTGGACGCACCCGACGGAACTCCTAGGTGATGTGGGTCATGTGGAATCTCACATCTTTCCATTTGGAGACAGTGTTAATGTCGGTGCAAGATACGTGCATGGTTTGCACTAGACCTACCATAGGCTAACTGGAAGCTCGTTTCGACCTTTCGGACATGGTGCTAATCTTGATGCAAGAAAGGTGCACGGTTTGTGTCAAACATACCTTTGGATCAGAAATCATTTTGGACGCACCCAATGGAACTCCTAGGTGACATGGGTCATGTGGAATCTCACTTCATTCCATTTGGAGATAGTGTTAGTGTCAGTGCAAGATGGGTGCATGGCTTGCGCTAGATGTACCCTAGGCTTACAAATCGTTTTGGACGCACCCGATGCAACTCCTAGGTGACGTGGGTCATGTGGAATCTCACTTCTTTCCATTTGGAGACTGTGTTGGTGTCGGTGGAAGATAGGTGCATGGTTTGCGCTAGACGTACCATAGGTGACGTGGGTCATGTGGAAGATAGGTGCATGGTTTGCGCTAGACGTACCATAGGCTTATAAATTGTTTTGTACGCACTCGATGGTACCACTAGGTGACAAGGCTCAAGTGGAAGCTCGTTTCGGACTTTTAGATATAGTGCTAATCTTGACGCAAGATAGGTGCATGGTTTGCGTGGCTTGCGCTAGATGTACCATAGGCTTACAAATCGTTTTGGACGCACCCGATGCAACTCCTAGGTGACGTGGGTCATGTGGAATCTCACTTCTTTCCATTTGGAGACTGTGTTGGTGTCGGTGGAAGATAGGTGCATGGTTTGCGCTAGACGTACCATAGGTGACGTGGGTCATGTGGAAGATAGGTGCATGGTTTGCGCTAGACGTACCATAGGCTCAACTGGAAGCTTGTTTCGGCCTTTCAGACATGGTGCTAATCTTGACGCAAGATAGCTGCACGGTTTGCGTCAAACGTACCATTGGATAGGAAATCATTTTGGATGCACCCGATGGAACTCCTAGGTGACGTGGGTCATGTGGAATCTCACTTCATTTCGTTTGGAGACAGTGTTAGTGTTGGTGCAAGATAGGTGCATGGTTTGCGCTAGATGTACCATAGGCTTACAAATCATTTTGGACGCAACCGATGGAACTCCTAGGTGACGTAGGTCATGTGGAATATCGCTTCTTTTTGTTTGGAGACAGTGTTGGTGTCGGTTAGGTGACGTGGGTCATGTGGAATCTCACTTCATTCCGTTTGGAGATAGTGTTAGTGTCGGTGCAAGATAGGTGCATGGTTTGCGCTAGACATACCATAGGCTTATAAATTGTTTTGTACGCACTCGATGGTACCACTAGGTGACAAGGCTCAAGTGGAAGCTCATTTTGGACTTTTAGATATAGTGCTAATCTTGACGCAAGATAGGTGCATGGTTTGCGTGGAACATACCATTGGCTCAGAAATCGTTTTAGACGCACCCGATGGAACTCTTGGGTGATGAGGGTCATGTGGAATCTCACTTCTTTCCATTTGGAGACAGTTTTAATGTCGGTGCAAGATAGGTGCATGGTTTGCAGTAGACGTACCATAGGCTCAACTGGAAGCTCGTTTCGGCCTTTCAGACATGGTGCTAATCTTGATGCAAGAAAGGTGCACGGTTTGCGTCAAATGTACCTTTGGATCGGAAATCATTTTGGACGCACCCAATGGAACTCCTAGGTGACGTGGGTCACGTGGAATCTCACTTCATTCCATTTGCAGACAGTGTTAGTGTTGGTGCAAGATAGGTGCATGGTTTACGCTAGATGTACCATAGGCTTACAAATCATTTTGGACGCAACCGATGGAACTCTTAGGTGACGTAGGTCATGTGGAATGTCGCTTCTTTCCGTTTGGAGATAGTGTTGGTGTCGGTTAGGTGACGTGGGTCATGTGGAATCTCACTTCATTCCGTTTGGAGACAGTGTTATTGTTGGTGCAAGATAGGTGCATGGTTTGCGCTAGACGTACCATAGGCTTATAAATTGTTTTGTACGCACTCGATGGTACCACTAGGTGACAAGGCTCAAGTGGAAGCTTGTTTTGGACTTTTAGATATAGTGCTAATCTTGACGCAAGATAGGTGCATGGTTTGCGTGGAACGTACCATTGGCTCAGAAATCGTTTTGGACGCACCCGATGGAACTCCTAGGTGATGTGGGTCATGTGGAATCTCACATCTTTCCATTTGGAGACAGTGTTAATGTCGGTGCAAGATACGTGCATGGTTTGCACTAGACCTACCATAGGCTAACTGGAAGCTCGTTTCGACCTTTCGGACATGGTGCTAATCTTGATGCAAGAAAGGTGCACGGTTTGTGTCAAACGTACCTTTGGATCGAAAATCATTTTGGACGCACCTAATGGAACTCCTAGGTGACGTGGGTCACGTGGAATCTCACTTCATTCCGTTTGCAGACAGTGTTAGTGTTGGTGCAAGATAGGTACATGGTTCGCGTTAGATGTACCATAGGCTTACAAATCATTTTGGATGCACCCGATGGAACTCCTAGGTGAAGTGGGTCATGTGGAATCTCGCTTCTTTCCGTTTGGAGACAGTGTTGGTGTCGGTTAGGTGACGTGGGTCATGTGGCATCTCACTTCATTCCATTTGGAGACAGTGTTAGTGTCGGTGCAAGATGGGTGCATGGCTTGCGCTAGATGTACCATAGGCTTACAAATCATTTTGGACGCACCCGATGCAACTCCTAGGTGACGTGGGTCATGTGGAATCTCACTTCTTTACATTTGGAGACTGTGTTGGTGTCGGTGGAAGATAGGTGCATGGTTTGCGCTAGACGTACCATAGGTGACGTGGGTCATGTGGAAGATAGGTGCATGGTTTGCGCTAGACGTACCATAGGCTCAACTGGAAGCTCGTTTCGGCCTTTCGGACATGGTGCTAATCTTGACGCGAGATAGCTGCACGGTTTGCGTCAAACGTACCATTGGATCAGAAATCATTTTGGACGCACCCGATGGAACTCCTAGGTGACGTGGGTCATGTGGAATCTCACTTCATTCCGTTTGGAGACAGTGTTAGTGTTGGTGCAAGATAGGTGCATGGTTTGCGCTAGATGTACCATAGGCTTACAAATCATTTTGGACGCAACCGATGGAACTCCTAGGTGACGTAGGTCATGTGGAATATCGCTTCTTTTTGTTTGGAGACAGTGTTGGTGTCGGTTAGGTGACGTGGGTCATGTGGAATCTCACTTCATTCCGTTTGGATATAGTGTTAGTGTCGGTGCAAGATAGGTGCATGGTTTGCGCTAGACATACCATAGGCTTATAAATTGTTTTGTACGCACTTGATGGTACCACTAGGTGACAAGGCTCAAGTGGAAGCTTGTTTCGGACTTTTAGATATAGTGCTAATCTTGACGCAAGATAGGTGCATGGTTTGCGTGGAACGTACCATTGGCTCAGAAATCGTTTTGGACGCACCCGATGGAACTCCTAGGTGACGTGGGTCATGTGGAATCTCACTTCATTCCATTTGGAGACAGTGTTAGTGTCGGTGCAAGATGGGTGCATGGCTTGCGCTAGATGTACCATAGGCTTACAAATCGTTTTGGACGCACCCGATGCAACTCCTAGGTGACGTGGGTCATGTGGAATCTCACTTCTTTCCATTTGGAGACTGTGTTGGTGTCGGTGGAAGATAGGTGCATGGTTTGCGCTAGACGTAACATAGGTGACGTGGGTCATGTGGAAGATAGGTGCATGGTTTGCGCTAGACGTACCATAGGCTCAACTGGAAGCTCGTTTCGGCCTTTCAGACATGGTGCTAATCTTGACGCAAGATAGCTGCACGGTTTGCGTCAAACGTACCATTGGATCGGAAATCATTTTGGACGCACCCGATGGAACTCCTAGGTGACGTGGGTCATGTGGAATCTCACTTCATTCCGTTTGGAGACAGTGTTAGTGTTGGTGCAAGATAGGTGCATGGTTTGCGCTAGATGTACCATAGGCTTACAAATCATTTTGGACACAACCGATGGAACTCCTAGGTGACGTAGGTCATGTGGAATATCGCTTCTTTTCGTTTGGAGATAGTGTTGGTGTCGGTTAGGTGACGTGGGTCATGTGGATCTCACTTCATTCCGTTTGGAGATAGTGTTAGTGTCGGTGCAAGATAGGTGCATGGTTTGCGCTAGACATACCATAGGCTTATAAATTGTTTTGTACGCACTCGATGGTACCACTAGGTGACAAGGCTCAAGTGGAAGCTCGTTTTGGACTTTTAGATATAGTGCTAATCTTGACGCAAGATAGGTGCATGGTTTGCGTGGAACATACCATTGGCTCAGAAATCGTTTTGGACGCACCCGATGGAACTCTTGGGTGATGAGGGTCAAGTGGAATCTCACTTCTTTCCATTTGGAGACAGTTTTAATGTCGGTGCAAGATAGGTGCATGGTTTGCAGTAGACGTACCATAGGCTCAACTGGAAGCTCGTTTCGGCCTTTCAGACATGGTGCTAATCTTGATGCAAGAAAGGTGCACGGTTTGCGTCAAATGTACCTTTGGATCAGAAATCATTTTGGACGCACCCAATGGAACTCCTAGGTGACGTCGGTCACGTGGAATCTCACTTCATTCCATTTGCAGACAGTGTTAGTGTTGGTGCAAGATAGGTGCATGGTTTACGCTAGATGTACCATAGGCTTACAAATCATTTTGGACGCAACCGATGGAACTCTTAGGTGACGTAGGTCATGTGGAATATCGCTTCTTTCCGTTTGGAGATAGTGTTGGTGTCGGTTAGGTGACGTGGGTCATGTGGAATCTCACTTCATTCCGTTTGGAGACAGTGTTATTGTTGGTGCAAGATAGGTGCATGGTTTGCGCTAGACGTACCATAGGCTTATAAATTGTTTTGTACGCACTCGATGGTACCACTAGGTGACAAGGCTCAAGTGGAAGCTTGTTTTGGACTTTTAGATATAGTGCTAATCTTGACGCAAGATAGGTGCATGGTTTGCGTGGAACGTACCATTGGCTCAGAAATCGTTTTGGACGCACCCGATGGAACTCCTAGGTGATGTGGGTCATGTGGAATCTCACATCTTTCCATTTGGAGACAGTGTTAATGTCGGTGCAAGATACGTGCATGGTTTGCACTAGACCTACCATAGGCTAACTGGAAGCTCGTTTCGACCTTTCGGACATGGTGCTAATCTTGATGCAAGAAAGGTGCATGGTTTGTGTCAAACGTACCTTTGAATCGGAAATCATTTTGGACGCACCTAATGGAACTCCTAGGTGACGTGGGTCACGTGGAATCTCACTTCATTCCGTTTGCAGACAGTGTTAGTGTTGGTGCAAGATAGGTACATGGTTTGCGTTAGATGTACCATAGGCTTACAAATCATTTTGGATGCACCCGATGGAACTCCTAGGTGAAGTGGGTCATGTGGAATCTCGCTTCTTTCCGTTTGGAGACAGTGTTGGTGTCGGTTAGGTGACGTGGGTCATGTGGCATCTCACTTCATTCCATTTGGAGACAGTGTTAGTGTCGGTGCAAGATGGGTGCATGGCTTGCGCTAGATGTACCATAGGCTTACAAATCATTTTGGACGCACCCGATGCAACTCCTAGGTGACGTGGGTCATGTGGAATCTCACTTCTTTACATTTGGAGACTGTGTTGGTGTCGGTGGAAGATAGGTGCATGGTTTGCGCTAGACGTACCATAGGTGACGTGGGTCATGTGGAAGATAGGTGCATGGTTTGCGCTAGACGTACCATAGGCTCAACTGGAAGCTCGTTTCGGCCTTTCGGACATGGTGCTAATCTTGACGCGAGATAGCTGCACGGTTTGCGTCAAACGTACCATTGGATCAGAAATCATTTTGGACGCACCCGATGGAACTCCTAGGTGACGTGGGTCATGTGGAATCTCACTTCATTCCGTTTGGAGACAGTGTTAGTGTTGGTGCAAGATAGGTGCATGGTTTGCGCTAGATGTACCATAGGCTTACAAATCATTTTGGATGCAACCGATGGAACTCCTAGGTGACGTAGGTCATGTGGAATATCGCTTCTTTTTGTTTGGAGACAGTGTTGGTGTCGGTTAGGTGACGTGGGTCATGTGGAATCTCACTTCATTCCGTTTGGATATAGTGTTAGTGTCGGTGCAAGATAGGTGCATGGTTTGCGCTAGACATACCATAGGCTTATAAATTGTTTTGTACGCACTTGATGGTACCACTAGGTGACAAGGCTCAAGTGGAAGCTTGTTTCGGACTTTTAGATATAGTGCTAATCTTGACGCAAGATAGGTGCATGGTTTGCGTGGAACGTACCATTGGCTCAGAAATCGTTTTGGACGCACCCGATGGAACTCCTAGGTGACGTGGGTCATGTGGAATCTCACTTCATTCCATTTGGAGACAGTGTTAGTGTCGGTGCAAGATGGGTGCATGGCTTGCGCTAGATGTACCATAGGCTTACAAATCGTTTTGGACGCACCCGATGCAACTCCTAGGTGACGTGGGTCATGTGGAATCTCACTTCTTTCCATTTGGAGACTGTGTTGGTGTCGGTGGAAGATAGGTGCATGGTTCGCGCTAGACGTAACATAGGTGACGTGGGTCATGTGGAAGATAGGTGCATGGTTTGCGCTAGACGTACCATAGGCTCAACTGGAAGCTCGTTTCAGCCTTTCAGACATGGTGCTAATCTTGACGCAAGATAGCTGCACGGTTTGCGTCAAACGTACCATTGGATCGGAAATCATTTTGGACGCACCCGATGGAACTCCTAGGTGACGTGGGTCATGTGGAATCTCACTTCATTCCGTTTGGAGACAGTGTTAGTGTTGGTGCAAGATAGGTGCATGGTTTGCGCTAGATGTACCATAGGCTTACAAATCATTTTGGACGCAACCGATGGAACTCCTAGGTGACGTAGGTCATGTGGAATATCGCTTCTTTTCGTTTGGAGACAGTGTTGGTGTCTGTTAGGTGACGTGGGTCATGTGGAATCTCACTTCATTCCGTTTGGAGATAGTGTTAGTGTCGGTGCAAGATAGGTGCATGGTTTGCGCTAGACATACCATAGGCTTATAAATTGTTTTGTACGCACTCGATGGTACCACTAGGTGACAAGGCTCAAGTGGAAGCTCGTTTTGGACTTTTAGATATAGTGCTAATCTTGACGCAAGATAGGTGCATGGTTTGCGTGGAACATACCATTGGCTCAGAAATCGTTTTGGACGCACCCGATGGAACTCTTGGGTGATGAGGGTCATGTGGAATCTCACTTCTTTCCATTTGGAGACAGTTTTAATGTCGGTGCAAGATAGGTGCATGGTTTGCAGTAGACGTACCATAGGCTCAACTGGAAGCTCGTTTCGGCCTTTCAGACATGGTGCTAATCTTGATGCAAGAAAGGTGCACGGTTTGCGTCAAATGTACCTTTGGATCGGAAATCATTTTGGACGCACCCAATGGAACTCCTAGGTGACGTCGGTCACGTGGAATCTCACTTCATTCCATTTGCAGACAGTGTTAGTGTTGGTGCAAGATAGGTGCATGGTTTACGCTAGATGTACCATAGGCTTACAAATCATTTTGGACGCAACCGATGGAACTCTTAGGTGACGTAGGTCATGTGGAATATCGCTTCTTTCCGTTTGGAGATAGTGTTGGTGTCGGTTAGGTGACGTGGGTCATGTGGAATCTCACTTCATTCCGTTTGGAGACAGTGTTATTGTTGGTGCAAGATAGGTGCATGGTTTGCGCTAGACGTACCATAGGCTTATAAATTGTTTTGTACGCACTCGATGGTACCACTAGGTGACAAGGCTCAAGTGGAAGCTTGTTTTGGACTTTTAGATATAGTGCTAATCTTGACGCAAGATAGGTGCATGGTTTGCGTGGAACGTACCATTGGCTCAGAAATCGTTTTGGACGCACCCGATGGAACTCCTAGGTGATGTGGGTCATGTGGAATCTCACATCTTTCCATTTGGAGACAGTGTTAATGTCGGTGCAAGATACGTGCATGGTTTGCACTAGACCTACCATAGGCTAACTGGAAGCTCGTTTCGACCTTTCGGACATGGTGCTAATCTTGATGCAAGAAAGGTGCATGGTTTGTGTCAAACGTACCTTTGGATCGGAAATCATTTTGGACGCACCTAATGGAACTCCTAGGTGACGTGGGTCACGTGGAATCTCACTTCATTCCGTTTGCAGACAGTGTTAGTGTTGGTGCAAGATAGGTACATGGTTTGCGTTAGATGTACCATAGGCTTACAAATCATTTTGGATGCACCCGATGGAACTCCTAGGTGAAGTGGGTCATGTGGAATCTCGCTTCTTTCCGTTTGGAGACAGTGTTGGTGTCGGTTAGGTGACGTGGGTCATGTGGCATCTCACTTCATTCCATTTGGAGACAGTGTTAGTGTCGGTGCAAGATGGGTGCATGGCTTGCGCTAGATGTACCATAGGCTTACAAATCATTTTGGACGCACCCGATGCAACTCCTAGGTGACGTGGGTCATGTGGAATCTCACTTCTTTACATTTGGAGACTGTGTTGGTGTCGGTGGAAGATAGGTGCATGGTTTGCGCTAGACGTACCATAGGTGACGTGGGTCATGTGGAAGATAGGTGCATGGTTTGCGCTAGAAGTACCATAGGCTCAACTGGAAGCTCGTTTCGGCCTTTCGGACATGGTGCTAATCTTGACGCGAGATAGCTGCACGGTTTGCGTCAAACGTACCATTGGATCAGAAATCATTTTGGACGCACCCGATGGAACTCCTAGGTGACGTGGGTCATGTGGAATCTCACTTCATTCCGTTTGGAGACAGTGTTAGTGTTGGTGCAAGATAGGTGCATGGTTTGCGCTAGATGTACCATAGGCTTACAAATCATTTTGGACGCAACCGATGGAACTCCTAGGTGACGTAGGTCATGTGGAATATCGCTTCTTTTTGTTTGGAGACAGTGTTGGTGTCGGTTAGGTGACGTGGGTCATGTGGAATCTCACTTCATTCCGTTTGGATATAGTGTTAGTGTCGGTGCAAGATAGGTGCATGGTTTGCGCTAGACATACCATAGGCTTATAAATTGTTTTGTACGCACTTGATGGTACCACTAGGTGACAAGGCTCAAGTGGAAGCTTGTTTCGGACTTTTAGATATAGTGCTAATCTTGACGCAAGATAGGTGCATGGTTTGCGTGGAACGTACCATTGGCTCAGAAATCGTTTTGGACGCACCCGATGGAACTCCTAGGTGACGTGGGTCATGTGGAATCTCACTTCATTCCATTTGGAGATAGTGTTAGTGTCGGTGCAAGATGGGTGCATGGCTTGCGCTAGATGTACCATAGGCTTACAAATCGTTTTGGACGCACCCGATGCAACTCCTAGGTGACGTGGGTCATGTGGAATCTCACTTCTTTCCATTTGGAGACTGTGTTGGTGTCGGTGGAAGATAGGTGCATGGTTTGCGCTAGACGTAACATAGGTGACGTGGGTCATGTGGAAGATAGGTGCATGGTTTGCGCTAGACGTACCATAGGCTCAACTGGAAGCTCGTTTCGGCCTTTCAGACATGGTGCTAATCTTGACGCAAGATAGCTGCACGGTTTGCGTCAAACGTACCATTGGATCGGAAATCATTTTGGACGCACCCGATGGAACTCCTAGGTGACGTGGGTCATGTGGAATCTCACTTCATTCCGTTTGGAGACAGTGTTAGTGTTGGTGCAAGATAGGTGCATGGTTTGCGCTAGCTGTACCATAGGCTTACAAATCATTTTGGACGCAACCGATGGAACTCCTAGGTGACGTAGGTCATGTGGAATATCACTTCTTTTCGTTTGGAGACAGTGTTGGTGTCGGTTAGGTGATGTGGGTCATGTGGAATCTCACTTCATTCCGTTTGGAGATAGTGTTAGTGTCGGTGCAAGATAGGTGCATGGTTTGCGCTAGACATACCATAGGCTTATAAATTGTTTTGTACGCACTCGATGGTACCACTAGGTGACAAGGCTCAAGTGGAAGCTCGTTTTGGACTTTTAGATATAGTGCTAATCTTGACGCAAGATAGGTGCATGGTTTGCGTGGAACATACCATTGGCTCAGAAATCGTTTTGGACGCACCCGATGGAACTCTTGGGTGATGAGGGTCATGTGGAATCTCACTTCTTTCCATTTGGAGACAGTTTTAATGTCGGTGCAAGATAGGTGCATGGTTTGCAGTAGACGTACCATAGGCTCAACTGGAAGCTCGTTTCGGCCTTTCAGACATGGTGCTAATCTTGATGCAAGAAAGGTGCACGGTTTGCGTCAAATGTACCTTTGGATCGGAAATCATTTTGGACGCACCCAATGGAACTCCTAGGTGACGTGGGTCACGTGGAATCTCACTTCATTCCATTTGCAGACAGTGTTAGTGTTGGTGCAAGATAGGTGCATGGTTTACGCTAGATGTACCATAGGCTTACAAATCATTTTGGACGCAACCGATGGAACTCTTAGGTGACGTAGGTCATGTGGAATATCGCTTCTTTCCGTTTGGAGATAGTGTTGGTGTCGGTTAGGTGACGTGGGTCATGTGGAATCTCACTTCATTCTGTTTGGAGACAGTGTTATTGTTAGTGCAAGATAGGTGCATGGTTTGCGCTAGACGTACCATAGGCTTATAAATTGTTTTGTACGCACTCGATGGTACCACTAGGTGACAAGGCTCAAGTGGAAGCTTGTTTTGGACTTTTAGATATAGTGCTAATCTTGACGCAAGATAGGTGCATGGTTTGCGTGGAACGTACCATTGGCTCAGAAATCGTTTTGGACGCACCCGATGGAACTCCTAGGTGATGTGGGTCATGTGGAATCTCACATCTTTCCATTTGGAGACAGTGTTAATGTCGGTGCAAGATACGTGCATGGTTTGCACTAGACCTACCATAGGCTAACTGGAAGCTCGTTTCGACCTTTCGGACATGGTGCTAATCTTGATGCAAGAAAGGTGCACGGTTTGTGTCAAATGTACCTTTGGATCGGAAATCATTTTGGACGCACCTAATGGAACTCCTAGGTGACGTGGGTCACGTGGAATCTCACTTCATTCCGTTTGCAGACAGTGTTTGTGTTGGTGCAAGATAGGTACATGGTTTGCGTTAGATGTACCATAGGCTTACAAATCATTTTGGATGCACCCGATGGAACTCCTAGGTGAAGTGGGTCATGTGGAATCTCGCTTCTTTCCGTTTGGAGACAGTGTTGGTGTCGGTTAGGTGACGTGGGTCATGTGGCATCTCACTTCATTCCATTTGGAGACAGTGTTAGTGTCGGTGCAAGATGGGTGCATGGCTTGCGCTAGATGTACCATAGGCTTACAAATCATTTTGGACGCACCCGATGCAACTCCTAGGTGACGTGGGTCATGTGGAATCTCACTTCTTTACATTTGGAGACTGTGTTGGTGTCGGTGGAAGATAGGTGCATGGTTTGCGCTAGACGTACCATAGGTGACGTGGGTCATGTGGAAGATAGGTGCATGGTTTGCGCTAGACGTACCATAGGCTCAACTGGAAGCTCGTTTCGGCCTTTCGGACATGGTGCTAATCTTGACGCGAGATAGCTGCACAGTTTGCGTCAAACGTACCATTGGATCAGAAATCATTTTGGACGCACCCGATGGAACTCCTAGGTGACGTGGGTCATGTGGAATCTCACTTCATTCCGTTTGGAGACAGTGTTAGTGTTGGTGCAAGATAGGTGCATGGTTTGCGCTAGATGTACCATAGGCTTACAAATCATTTTGGACGCAACCGATGGAACTCCTAGGTGACGTAGGTCATGTGGAATATCGCTTCTTTTTGTTTGGAGACAGTGTTGGTGTCGGTTAGGTGACGTGGGTCATGTGGAATCTCACTTCATTCTGTTTGGATATAGTGTTAGTGTCGGTGCAAGATAGGTGCATGGTTTGCGCTAGACATACCATAGGCTTATAAATTGTTTTGTACGCACTTGATGGTACCACTAGGTGACAAGGCTCAAGTGGAAGCTTGTTTCGGACTTTTAGATATAGTGCTAATCTTGACGCAAGATAGGTGCATGGTTTGCGTGGAACGTACCATTGGCTCAGAAATCGTTTTGGACGCACCCGATGGAACTCCTAGGTGACGTGGGTCATGTGGAATCTCACTTCATTCCATTTGGAGACAGTGTTAGTGTCGGTGCAAGATGGGTGCATGGCTTGCGCTAGATGTACCATAGGCTTACAAATCGTTTTGGACGCACCCGATGCAACTCCTAGGTGACGTGGGTCATGTGGAATCTCACTTCTTTCCATTTGGAGACTGTGTTGGTGTCGGTGGAAGATAGGTGCATGGTTTGCGCTAGACGTAACATAGGTGACGTGGGTCATGTGGAAGATAGGTGCATGGTTTGCGCTAGACGTACCATAGGCTCAACTGGAAGCTCGTTTCGGCCTTTCAGACATGGTGCTAATCTTGACGCAAGATAGCTGCACGGTTTGCGTCAAACGTACCATTGGATCGGAAATCATTTTGGACGCACCCGATGGAACTCCTAGGTGACGTGGGTCATGTGGAATCTCACTTCATTCCGTTTGGAGACAGTGTTAGTGTTGGTGCAAGATAGGTGCATGGTTTGCGCTAGATGTACCATAGGCTTACAAATCATTTTGGACGCAACCGATGGAACTCCTAGGTGACGTAGGTCATGTGGAATATCGCTTCTTTTCGTTTGGAGACAGTGTTGGTGTCGGTTAGGTGACGTGGGTCATGTGGAATCTCACTTCATTCCGTTTGGTGATAGTGTTAGTGTCGGTGCAAGATAGGTGCATGGTTTGCGCTAGACATACCATAGGCTTATAAATTGTTTTGTACGCACTCGATGGTACCACTAGGTGACAAGGCTCAAGTGGAAGCTCGTTTTGGACTTTTAGATATAGTGCTAATCTTGACGCAAGATAGGTGCATGGTTTGCGTGGAACATACCATTGGCTCAGAAATCGTTTTGGACGCACCCGATGGAACTCTTAGGTGATGTGGGTCATGTGGAATCTCACTTCTTTCCATTTGGAGACAGTTTTAATGTCGGTGCAAGATAGGTGCATGGTTTGCAGTAGACGTACCATCGGCTCAACTGGAAGCTCGTTTCGGCCTTTCAGACATGGTGCTAATCTTGATGCAAGAAAGGTGCACGGTTTGCGTCAAATGTACCTTTGGATCGGAAATCATTTTGGACGCACCCAATGGAACTCCTAGGTGACGTGGGTCACGTGGAATCTCACTTCATTCCATTTGCAGACAGTGTTAGTGTTGGTGCAAGATAGGTGCATGGTTTACCCTAGATGTACCATAGGCTTACAAATCATTTTGGACGCAACCGATGGAACTCCTAGGTGATGTAGGTCATGTGGAATATCGCTTCTTTCCGTTTGGAGATAGTGTTGGTGTCGGTTAGGTGACGTGGGTCATGTGGAATCTCACTTCATTCCGTTTGGAGACAGTGTTATTGTCGGTGCAAGATAGGTGCATGGTTTGCGCTAGACGTACCATAGGCTTATAAATTGTTTTGTACGCACTCGATGGTACCACTAGGTGACAAGGCTCAAGTGGAAGCTTGTTTCGGACTTTTAGATATAGTGCTAATCTTGACGCAAGATAGGTGCATGGTTTGCGTGGAACGTACCATTGGCTCAGAAATCGTTTTGGACGCACCTGATGGAACTCCTAGGTGATGTGGGTCATGTGGAATCTCACATCTTTCCATTTGGAGACAGTGTTAATGTCGGTGCAAGATACGTGCATGGTTTGCACTAGACCTACCATAGGCTAACTGGAAGCTCGTTTCGACCTTTCGGACATGGTGCTAATCTTGATGCAAGAAAGGTGCACGGTTTGTGTCAAACGTACCTTTGGATCGGAAATCATTTTGGACGCACCTAATGGAACTCCTAGGTGACGTGGGTCACGTGGAATCTCACTTCATTCCGTTTGCAGACAGTGTTAGTGTTGGTGCAAGATAGGTGCATGGTTTGCGTTAGATGTACCATAGGCTTACAAATCATTTTGGATGCACCCGATGGAACTCCTAGGTGAAGTGGGTCAAGTGGAATCTCGCTTCTTTCCGTTTGGAGACAGTGTTGGTGTCGGTTAGGTGACGTGGGTCATGTGGCATCTCACTTCATTCCATTTGGAGACAGTGTTAGTGTCGGTGCAAGATGGGTGCATGGCTTGCGCTAGATGTACCATAGGCTTACAAATCATTTTGGACGCACCCGATGCAACTCCTAGGTGACGTGGGTCATGTGGAATCTCACTTCTTTACATTTGGAGACTGTGTTGGTGTCGGTGGAAGATAGGTGCATGGTTTGCGCTAGACGTACCATAGGTGACGTGGGTCATGTGGAAGATAGGTGCATGGTTTGCGCTAGACGTACCATAGGCTCAACTGGAAGCTCGTTTCGGCCTTTCGGACATGGTGCTAATCTTGACGCGAGATAGCTGCACGGTTTGCGTCAAACGTACCATTGGCTCAGAAATCGTTTTGGACGCACCCGATGGAACTCCTAGGTGACGTGGGTCATGTGGAATCTCACTTCATTCCATTTGGAGACAGTGTTAGTGTCGGTGCAAGATGGGTGCATGGCTTGCGCTAGATGTACCATAGGCTTACAAATCGTTTTGGACGCACCCAATGCAACTCCTAGGTGACGTGGGTCATGTGGAATCTCACTTCTTTCCATTTGGAGACTGTGTTGGTGTCGGTGGAAGATAGGTGCATGGTTTGTGCTAGACGTAACATAGGTGACGTGGGTCATGTGGAAGATAGGTGCATGGTTTGCGCTAGACGTACCATAGGCTAAACTGGAAGCTCGTTTCGGCCTTTCAGACATGGTGCTAATCTGCACGGTTTGCGTCAAACGTACCATTGGATCGGAAATCATTTTGGACGCACCCGATGGAACTCCTAGGTGACGTGGGTCATGTGGAATCTCACTTCATTCCGTTTGGAGACAGTGTTAGTGTTGGTGCAAGATAGGTGCATGGTTTGCGCTAGATGTACCATAGGCTTACAAATCATTTTGGACGCAACCGATGGAACTCCTAGGTGACGTAGGTCATGTGGAATATCGCTTCTTTTCGTTTGGAGACAGTGTTGGTGTCGGTTAGGTGACGTGGGTCATGTGGAATCTCACTTCATTCCGTTTGGAGATAGTGTTAGTGTCGGTGCAAGATAGGTGCATGGTTTGCGCTAGACATACCATAGGCTTATAAATTGTTTTGTACGCACTCGATGGTACCACTAGGTGACAAGGCTCAAGTGGAAGCTCGTTTTGGACTTTTAGATATAGTGCTAATCTTGACGCAAGATAGGTGCATGGTTTGCGTGGAACATACCATTGGCTCAGAAATCGTTTTGGACGCACCCGATGGAACTCTTAGGTGATGTGGGTCATGTGGAATCTCACTTCTTTCCATTTGGAGACAGTTTTAATGTCGGTGCAAGATAGGTGCATGGTTTGCAGTAGACGTACCATAGGCTCAACTGGAAGCTCGTTTCGGCCTTTCAGACATGGTGCTAATCTTGATGCAAGAAAGGTGCACGGTTTGCGTGGAACGTACCATTGGCTCAGAAATCGTTTTGGACGCACCTGATGGAACTCCTAGGTGAAGTGGGTCATGTGGAATCTCGCTTCTTTCCGTTTGGAGACAGTGTTGGTGTCGGTTAGGTGACGTGGGTCATGTGGCATCTCACTTCATTCCATTTGGAGACAGTGTTAGTGTCGGTGCAAGATGGGTGCATGGCTTGCGCTAGATGTACCATAGGCTTACAAATCATTTTGGACGCACCCGATGCAACTCCTAGGTGACGTGGGTCATGTGGAATCTCACTTCTTTACATTTGGAGACTGTGTTGGTGTCGGTGGAAGATAGGTGCATGGTTTGCGCTAGACGTACCATAGGTGACGTGGGTCATGTGGAAGATAGGTGCATGGTTTGCGCTAGACGTACCATAGGCTCAACTGGAAGCTCGTTTCGGCCTTTCGGACATGGCGCTAATCTTGACGCGAGATAGCTGCACGGTTTGCGTCAAACGTACCATTGGATCAGAAATCATTTTGGACGCACCCGATGGAACTCCTAGGTGACGTGGGTCATGTGGAATCTCACTTCATTTCGTTTGGAGACAGTGTTAGTGTTGGTGCAAGATAGGTGCATGGTTTGCGCTAGATGTACCATAGGCATACAAATCATTTTGGACGCAACCGATGGAACTCCTAGGTGACGTAGGTCATGTGGAATATCGCTTCTTTTCGTTTGGAGACAGTGTTGGTGTCGGTTAGGTGACGTGGGTCATGTGGAATCTCACTTCATTCCGTTTGGATATAGTGTTAGTGTCGGTGCAAGATAGGTGCATGGTTTGCGCTAGACATACCATAGGCTTATAAATTGTTTTGTACGCACTTGATGGTACCACTAGGTGACAAGGCTCAAGTGGAAGCTTGTTTCGGACTTTTAGATATAGTGCTAATCTTGACGCAAGATAGGTGCATGGTTTGCGTGGAACATACCATTGGCTCAGAAATCGTTTTGGACGCACCCGATGGAACTCTTAGGTGATGTGGGTCATGTGGAATCTCACTTCTTTCCATTTGGAGACAGTTTTAATGTCGGTGCAAGATAGGTGCATGGTTTGCAGTAGACGTACCATAGGCTCAACTGGAAGCTCGTTTCGGCCTTTCAGACATGGTGCTAATCTTGATGCAAGAAAGGTGCACGGTTTGCGTCAAATGTACCTTTGGATCGGAAATCATTTTGGACGCACCCAATGGAACTCCTAGGTGACGTGGGTCACGTGGAATCTCACTTCATTCCATTTGCAGACAGTGTTAGTGTTGGTGCAAGATAGGTGCATGGTTTACCCTAGATGTACCATAGGCTTACAAATCATTTTGGACGCAACCGATGGAACTCCTAGGTGATGTAGGTCATGTGGAATATCGCTTCTTTCCGTTTGGAGATAGTGTTGGTGTCGGTTAGGTGACGTGGGTCATGTGGAATCTCACTTCATTCCGTTTGGAGACAGTGTTATTGTCGGTGCAAGATAGGTGCATGGTTTGCGCTAGACGTACCATAGGCTTATAAATTGTTTTGTACGCACTCGATGGTACCACAAGGTGACAAGGCTCAAGTGGAAGCTTCTTTTGGACTTTTAGATATAGTGCTAATCTTGACGCAAGATAGGTGCATGGTTTGCGTGGAACGTACCATTGGCTCAGAAATCGTTTTGGACGCACCTGATGGAACTCCTAGGTGATGTGGGTCATGTGGAATCTCACATCTTTCCATTTGGAGACAGTGTTAATGTCGGTGCAAGATACGTGCATGGTTTGCACTAGACCTACCATAGGCTAACTGGAAGCTCGTTTCGACCTTTCGGACATGGTGCTAATCTTGATGCAAGAAAGGTGCACGGTTTGTGTCAAACGTACCTTTGGATCGGAAATCATTTTGGACGCACCTAATGGAACTCCTAGGTGACGTGGGTCACGTGGAATCTCACTTCATTCCGTTTGCAGACAGTGTTAGTGTTGGTGCAAGATAGGTGCATGGTTTGCGTTAGATGTACCATAGGCTTACAAATCATTTTGGATGCACCCGATGGAACTCCTAGGTGAAGTGGGTCATGTGGAATCTCGCTTCTTTCCGTTTGGAGACAGTGTTGGTGTCGGTTAGGTGACGTGGGTCATGTGGCATCTCACTTCATTCCATTTGGAGACAGTGTCAGTGTCGGTGCAAGATGGGTGCATGGCTTGCGCTAGATGTACCATAGGCTTACAAATCATTTTGGACGCACCCGATGCAACTCCTAGGTGACGTGGGTCATGTGGAATCTCACTTCTTTACATTTGGAGACTGTGTTGGTGTCGGTGGAAGATAGGTGCATGGTTTGCGCTAGACGTACCATAGGTGACGTGGGTCATGTGGAAGATAGGTGCATGGTTTGCGCTAGACGTACCATAGGCTCAACTGGAAGCTCGTTTCGGCCTTTCGGACATGGTGCTAATCTTGACGCGAGATAGCTGCACGGTTTGCGTCAAACGTACCATTGGCTCAGAAATCGTTTTGGACGCACCCGATGGAACTCCTAGGTGACGTGGGTCATGTGGAATCTCACTTCATTCCATTTGGAGACAGTGTTAGTGTCGGTGCAAGATGGGTGCATGGCTTGCGCTAGATGTACCATAGGCTTACAAATCGTTTTGGACGCACCCGATGCAACTCCTAGGTGACGTGGGTCATGTGGAATCTCACTTCTTTCCATTTGGAGACTGTGTTGGTGTCGGTGGAAGATAGGTGCATGGTTTGCGCTAGACGTAACATAGGTGACGTGGGTCATGTGGAAGATAGGTGCATGGTTTGCGCTAGACGTACCATAGGCTAAACTGGAAGCTCGTTTCGGCCTTTCAGACATGGTGCTAATCTGCACGGTTTGCGTCAAACGTACCATTGGATCGGAAATCATTTTGGACGCACCCGATGGAACTCCTAGGTGACGTGGGTCATGTGGAATCTCACTTCATTCCGTTTGGAGACAGTGTTAGTGTTGGTGCAAGATAGGTGCATGGTTTGTGCTAGATGTACCATAGGCTTACAAATCATTTTGGACGCAACCGATGGAACTCCTAGGTGACGTAGGTCATGTGGAATATCGCTTCTTTTCGTTTGGAGACAGTGTTGGTGTCGGTTAGGTGACGTGGGTCATGTGGAATCTCACTTCATTCCGTTTGGAGATAGTGTTAGTGTCGGTGCAAGATAGGTGCATGGTTTGCGCTAGACATACCATAGGCTTATAAATTGTTTTGTAAGCACTCGATGGTACCACTAGGTGACAATGCTCAAGTGGAAGCTCGTTTTGGACTTTTAGATATAGTGCTAATCTTGACGCAAGATAGGTGCATGGTTTGCGTGGAACATACCATTGGCTCAGAAATCGTTTTGGACGCACCCGATGGAACTCTTAGGTGATGTGGGTCATGTGGAATCTCACTTCTTTCCATTTGGAGATAGTTTTAATGTCGGTGCAAGATAGGTGCATGGTTTGCAGTAGACGTACCATAGGCTCAACTGGAAGCTCGTTTCGGCCTTTCAGACATGGTGCTAATCTTGATGCAAGAAAGGTGCACGGTTTGCGTGGAACGTACCATTGGCTCAGAAATCGTTTTGGACGCACCTGATGGAACTCCTAGGTGATGTGGGTCATGTGGAATCTCACATCTTTCCATTTGGAGACAGTGTTAATGTCGGTGCAAGATACGTGCATGGTTTGCACTAGACCTACCATAGGCTAACTGGAAGCTCGTTTCGACCTTTCGGACATGGTGCTAATCTTGATGCAAGAAAGGTGCACGGTTTGTGTCAAACGTACCTTTGGATCGGAAATCATTTTGGACGCACCTAATGGAACTCCTAGGTGACGTGGGTCACGTGGAATCTCACTTCATTCCGTTTGCAGACAGTGTTAGTGTTGGTGCAAGATAGGTGCATGGTTTGCGTTAGATGTACCATAGGCTTACAAATCATTTTGGATGCACCCGATGGAACTCCTAGGTGAAGTGGGTCATGTGGAATCTCGCTTCTTTCCGTTTGGAGACAGTGTTGGTGTCGGTTAGGTGACGTGGGTCATGTGGCATCTCACTTCATTCCATTTGGAGACAGTGTTAGTGTCGGTGCAAGATGGGTGCATGGCTTGCGCTAGATGTACCATAGGCTTACAAATCATTTTGGACGCACCCGATGCAACTCCTAGGTGACGTGGGTCATGTGGAATCTCACTTCTTTACATTTGGAGACTGTGTTGGTGTCGGTGGAAGATAGGTGCATGGTTTGCGCTAGACGTACCATAGGTGACGTGGGTCATGTGGAAGATAGGTGCATGGTTTGCGCTAGACGTACCATAGGCTCAACTGGAAGCTCGTTTCGGCCTTTCGGACATGGTGCTAATCTTGACGCGAGATAGCTGCACGGTTTGCGTCAAACGTACCATTGGCTCAGAAATCGTTTTGGACGCACCCGATGGAACTCCTAGGTGACGTGGGTCATGTGGAATCTCACTTCATTCCATTTGGAGACAGTGTTAGTGTCGGTGCAAGATGGGTGCATGGCTTGCGCTAGATGTACCATAGGCTTACAAATCGTTTTGGACGCACCCGATGCAACTCCTAGGTGACGTGGGTCATGTGGAATCTCACTTCTTTCCATTTGGAGACTGTGTTGGTGTCGGTGGAAGATAGGTGCATGGTTTGCGCTAGACGTAACATAGGTGACGTGGGTCATGTGGAAGATAGGTGCATGGTTTGCGCTAGACGTACCATAGGCTAAACTGGAAGCTCGTTTCGGCCTTTCAGACATGGTGCTAATCTGCACGGTTTGCGTCAAACGTACCATTGGATCGGAAATCATTTTGGACGCACCCGATGGAACTCCTAGGTGACGTGGGTCATGTGGAATCTCACTTCATTCCGTTTGGAGACAGTGTTAGTGTTGGTGCAAGATAGGTGCATGGTTTGCGCTAGATGTACCATAGGCTTACAAATCATTTTGGACGCAACCGATGGAACTCCTAGGTGACGTAGGTCATGTGGAATATCGCTTCTTTTCGTTTGGAGACAGTGTTGGTGTCGGTTAGGTGACGTGGGTCATGTGGAATCTCACTTCATTCCGTTTGGAGATAGTGTTAGTGTCGGTGCAAGATAGGTGCATGGTTTGCGCTAGACATACCATAGGCTTATAAATTGTTTTGTAAGCACTCGATGGTACCACTAGGTGACAATGCTCAAGTGGAAGCTCGTTTTGGACTTTTAGATATAGTGCTAATCTTGACGCAAGATAGGTGCATGGTTTGCGTGGAACATACCATTGGCTCAGAAATCGTTTTGGACGCACCCGATGGAACTCTTAGGTGATGTGGGTCATGTGGAATCTCACTTCTTTCCATTTGGAGACAGTTTTAATGTCGGTGCAAGATAGGTGCATGGTTTGCAGTAGACGTACCATAGGCTCAACTGGAAGCTCGTTTCGGCCTTTCAGACATGGTGCTAATCTTGATGCAAGAAAGGTGCACGGTTTGCGTGGAACGTACCATTGGCTCAGAAATCGTTTTGGACGCACCTGATGGAACTCCTAGGTGATGTGGGTCATGTGGAATCTCACATCTTTCCATTTGGAGACAGTGTTAATGTCGGTGCAAGATACGTGCATGGTTTGCACTAGACCTACCATAGGCTAACTGGAAGCTCGTTTCGACCTTTCGGACATGGTGCTAATCTTGATGCAAGAAAGGTGCACGGTTTGTGTCAAACGTACCTTTGGATCGGAAATCATTTTGGACGCACCTAATGGAACTCCTAGGTGACGTGGGTCACGTGGAATCTCAGTTCATTCCGTTTGCAGACAGTGTTAGTGTTGGTGCAAGATAGGTGCATGGTTTGCGTTAGATGTACCATAGGCTTACAAATCATTTTGGATGCACCCGATGGAACTCCTAGGTGAAGTGGGTCATGTGGAATCTCGCTTCTTTCCGTTTGGAGATAGTGTTGGTGTCGGTTAGGTGACGTGGGTCATGTGGCATCTCACTTCATTCCATTTGGAGACAGTGTTAGTGTTGGTGCAAGATGGGTGCATGGCTTGCGCTAGATGTACCATAGGCTTACAAATCATTTTGGACGCACCCGATGCAACTCCTAGGTGACGTGGGTCATGTGGAATCTCACTTCTTTACATTTGGAGACTGTGTTGGTGTCGGTGGAAGATAGGTGCATGGTTTGCGCTAGACGTACCATAGGTGACGTGGGTCATGTGGAAGATAGGTGCATGGTTTGCGCTAGACGTACCATAGGCTCAACTGGAAGCTCGTTTCGGCCTTTCGGACATGGTGCTAATCTTGACGCGAGATAGCTGCACGGTTTGCGTCAAACGTACCATTGGATCAGAAATCATTTTGGACGCACCCGATGGAACTCCTAGGTGACGTGGGTCATGTGGAATCTCACTTCATTCCGTTTGGAGACAGTGTTAGTGTTGGTGCAAGATAGGTGCATGGTTTGCGCTAGATGTACCATAGGCATACAAATCATTTTGGACGCAACCGATGGAACTCCAAGGTGACGTAGGTCATGTGGAATATCGCTTCTTTTCGTTTGGAGACAGTGTTGGTGTCGGTTAGGTGACGTGGGTCATGTGGAATCTCACTTCATTCCGTTTGGATATAGTGTTAGTGTCGGTGCAAGATAGGTGCATGGTTTGCGCTAGACATACCATAGGCTTATAAATTGTTTTGTACGCACTTGATGGTACCACTAGGTGACAAGGCTCAAGTGGAAGCTTGTTTCGGACTTTTAGATATAGTGCTAATCTTGACGCAAGATAGGTGCATGGTTTGCGTGGAACGTACCATTGGCTCAGAAATCGTTTTGGACGCACCCGATGGAACTCCTAGGTGACGTGGGTCATGTGGAATCTCACTTCATTCCATTTGGAGACAGTGTTAGTGTCGGTGCAAGATGGGTGCATGGCTTGCGCTAGATGTACCATAGGCTTACAAATCGTTTTGGACGCACCCGATGCAACTCCTAGGTGACGTGGGTCATGTGGAATCTCACTTCTTTCCATTTGGAGACTATGTTGGTGTCGGTGGAAGATAGCTGCATGGTTTGCGCTAGACGTAACATAGTTGACGTGGGTCATGTGGAAGATAGGTGCATGGTTTGCGCTAGACGTACCATAGGCTCAACTGGAAGCTCGTTTCGGCCTTTCAGACATGGTGCTAATCTTGACGCAAGATAGCTGCACGGTTTGCGTCAAACGTACCATTGGATCGGAAATCATTTTGGACGCACCCGATGGAACTCCTAGGTGACGTGGGTCATGTGGAATCTCACTTCATTCCGTTTGGAGACAGTGTTAGTGTTGGTGCAAGATAGGTGCATGGTTTGCGCTAGATGTACCATAGGCTTACAAATCATTTTGGACGCAACCGATGGAACTCCTAGGTGACGTAGGTCATGTGGAATATCGCTTCTTTTCGTTTGGAGACAGTGTTGGTGTCGGTTAGGTGACGTGGGTCATGTGGAATCTCACTTCATTCCGTTTGGAGATAGTGTTAGTGCCGGTGCAAGATAGGTGCATGGTTTGCGCTAGACATACCATAGGCTTATAAATTGTTTTGTACGCACTCGATGGTACCACTAGGTGACAAGGCTCAAGTGGAAGCTCGTTTTGGACTTTTAGATATAGTGCTAATCTTGACGCAAGATAGGTGCATGGTTTGCGTGGAACATACCATTGGCTCAGAAATGGTTTTGGACGCACCCGATGGAACTCTTAGGTGATGTGGGTCATGTGGAATCTCACTTCTTTCCATTTGGAGATAGTTTTAATTTCGGTGCAAGATAGGTGCATGGTTTGCAGTAGACGTACCATAGGCTCAACTGGAAGCTCGTTTCGGCCTTTCAGACATGGTGCTAATCTTGACGCAAGAAAGGTGCACGGTTTGCGTCAAATGTACCTTTGGATCGGAAATCATTTTGGACGCACCCAATGGAACTCCTAGGTGACGTGGGTCACGTGGAATCTCACTTCATTCCATTTGCAGACAGTGTTAGTGTTGGTGCAAGATAGGTGCATGGTTTACGCTAGATGTACCATAGGCTTACAAATCATTTTGGACGCAACCGATGGAACTCCTAGGTGACGTAGGTCATGTGGAATATCGCTTCTTTCCGTTTGGAGATAGTGTTGGTGTCGGTTAGGTGACGTGGGTCATGTGGAATCTCACTTCATTCCGTTTGGAGACAGTGTTATTGTCGGTGCAAGATAGGTGCATGGTTTGCGCTAGACGTACCAGAGGCTTATAAATTGTTTTGTACGCACTCGATGGTACCACTAGGTGACAAGGCTCAAGTGGAAGCTTGTTTTGGACTTTTAGATATAGTGCTAATCTTGACGCAAGATAGGTGCATGGTTTGCGTGGAACGTACCATTGGCTCAGAAATCGTTTTGGATGCACCCGATGGAACTCCTAGGTGATGTGGGTCGTGTGGAATCTCACATCTTTCCATTTGGAGACAGTGTTAATGTCGGTGCAAGATACGTGCATGGTTTGCACTAGACCTACCATAGGCTAACTGGAAGCTCGTTTCGACCTTTCGGACATGGTGCTAATCTTGATGCAAGAAAGGTGCACGGTTTGTGTCAAACGTACCTTTGGATCAGAAATCATTTTGGACGCACCTAATGGAACTCCTAGGTGACGTGGGTCACGTGGAATCTCACTTCATTCCGTTTGCAGACAGTGTTGGTGTTGGTGCAAGATAGGTGCATGGTTTGCGTTAGATGTACCATAGGCTTACAAATCATTTTGGATGCACCCGATGGAACTCCTAGGTGAAGTGGGTCATGTGGAATCTCGCTTCTTTCCGTTTGGAGACAGTGTTGGTGTCGGTTAGGTGACGTGGGTCATGTGGAATCTCACTTCATTCCATTTGGAGACAGTGTTAGTGTCGGTGCTAGATGGGTGCATGGCTTGCGCTAGATGTACCATAGGCTTACAAATCATTTTGGACGCACCCGATGCAACTCCTAGGTGACGTGGGTCATGTGGAATCTCACTTCTTTACATTTGGAGACTGTGTTGGTGTCGGTGGAAGATAGGTGCATGGTTTGCGCTAGACGTACCATAGGTGACGTGGGTCATGTGGAAGATAGGTGCATGGTTTGCGCTAGAAGTACCATAGGCTCAACTGGAAGCTCGTTTCGGCCTTTCGGACATGGTGCTAATCTTGACGCGAGATAGCTGCACGGTTTGCGTCAAACGTACCATTGGATCAGAAATCATTTTGGATGCACCCGATGGAACTCCTAGGTGACGTGGGTCATGTGGAATCTCACTTCATTCCGTTTGGAGACAGTGTTAGTGTTGGTGCAAGATAGGTGCATGGTTTGCGCTAGATGTACCATAGGCTTACAAATCATTTTGGACGCAACCGATGGAACTCCTAGGTGACGTAGGTCATGTGGAATATCGCTTCTTTTTGTTTGGAGACAGTGTTGGTGTCGGTTAGGTGACGTGGGTCATGTGGAATCTCACTTCATTCCGTTTGGATATAGTGTTAGTGTCGGTGCAAGATAGGTGCATGGTTTGCGCTAGACATACCATAGGCTTATAAATTGTTTTGTACGCACTTGATGGTACCACTAGGTGACAAGGCTCAAGTGGAAGCTTGTTTCGGACTTTTAGATATAGTGCTAATCTTGACGCAAGATAGGTGCATGGTTTGCGTGGAACGTACCATTGGCTCAGAAATCGTTTTGGACGCACCCGATGGAACTCCTAGGTGACGTGGGTCATGTGGAATCTCACTTCATTCCATTTGGAGATAGTGTTAGTGTCGGTGCAAGATGGGTGCATGGCTTGCGCTAGATGTACCATAGGCTTACAAATCGTTTTGGACGCACCCGATGCAACTCCTAGGTGACGTGGGTCATGTGGAATCTCACTTCTTTCCATTTGGAGACTGTGTTGGTGTCGGTGGAAGATAGGTGCATGGTTTGCGCTAGACGTAACATAGGTGACGTGGGTCATGTGGAAGATAGGTGCATGGTTTGCGCTAGACGTACCATAGGCTCAACTGGAAGCTCGTTTCGGCCTTTCAGACATGGTGCTAATCTTGACGCAAGATAGCTGCACGGTTTGCGTCAAACGTACCATTGGATCGGAAATCATTTTGGACGCACCCGATGGAACTCCTAGGTGACGTGGGTCATGTGGAATCTCACTTCATTCCGTTTGGAGACAGTGTTAGTGTTGGTGCAAGATAGGTGCATGGTTTGCGCTAGCTGTACCATAGGCTTACAAATCGTTTTGGACGCACCCGATGCAACTCATAGGTGACGTGGGTCATGTGGAATCTCACTTCTTTCCTTTTGGAGACTGTGTTGGTGTCGGTGCAAGATACGTGCATGGTTTGCGCCAGACGTACCATAGGTGGCGTGGGTCATGTGGAAGATAGGTGCATGGTTTGCGCTAGATGGACCATAGGCTCAACTGGAAGCTCGTTTCAGCCTTTCGGACATGGTGCTAATCTTGACGCAAGATAGCTGCACGGTTTGCGTCAAACGTACCATTGGATCGGATATCATTTTGGATGCACCCGATGGAACTCCTAGGTGACGTGGGTCATGTGGAATCTCACTTCATTCCGTTTGGAGACAGTGTTAGTGTTGGTGCAAGATAGGTGCATGGTTTGCGTTAGATGTACCATAGGCTTACAAATCATTTTGGATGCAACCGATGGAACTCCTAGGTGACGTAGGTCATGTGGAATATCGCTTCTTTCCGTTTGGAGACAGTGTTAGTGTTGGTGCAAGATAGGTGCATGGTTTGCGTTAGATGTACCATAGGCTTACAAATCATTTTGGATGCAACCGATGGAACTCCTAGGTGACGTAGGTCATGTGGAATATCGCTTCTTTCCGTTTGGAGACAGTGTTGGTGTCGGTTAGGTGACGTGGGTCATGTGGAATCTCACTTCATTCCGTTTGGAGACAGTGTTATTGTCGGTGCAAGATAGGTGCATGGTTTGCGCTAGATGTACCATAGGCTCAACTGGAAGCTCGTTTTGGCCTTTCGGATATGGTGCTAATCTTGACGCAAGATAGCTGCATGGTTTGTGTCAAACATACCATTGGATCGGAAATCATTTTGGACGCACCCGATGGAACTCCTAGGTGACGTGGGTCATGTGGAATCTCACTTCATTCCGTTTGGAGATAGTGTTAGTGTTGGTGCAAGATAGGTGCATGGTTTGCGCTAGATGTACCATAGGCTTACAAATCATTTTGGACGCAACCGATGGAACTCCTATGTGACGTAGGTCATGTGGAATATCGCTTCTTTCCGTTTGGATACAAAGTGTTGGTGTCGGTTAGGTGACGTGGGTCATGTGGAATCTCACTTCATTCCGTTTGGAGACAGTGTTATTGTCGGTGCAAGATAGGTGCATGGTTTGCGCTAGACGTACCATAGGCTTATAAATTGTTTTGTACGCACTCGATGGTACCACTAGGTGACAAGCTCAAGTGGAAGCTTGTTTTGGACTTTTAGATATAGTGCTAATCTTGACGCAAGATAGGTGCATGGTTTACGTGGAACGTACCATTGGCTCAGAAATCGTTTTGGACGCACCCGATGGAACTCCTAGGTGATGTGGGTCATGTGGATCTCACTTCTTTCCATTTGGAGACAGTTTTAATGTCGGTGCAAGATAGGTGCATGGTTTGTAGTAGACGTACCATAGGCTCAACTGGAAGCTCGTTTCGGCCTTTCGGACATGGTGCTAATCTTGATGCAAGAAAGGTGCACGGTTTGCGTCAAATGTACCTTTGGATCGGAAATCATTTTGGACGCACCCAATGGAACACCTAGGTGACGTGGGTCACGTGGAATCTCACTTCATTCCGTTTGCAGACAGTGTTAGTGTTGGTGCAAGATGGGTGCATGGTTTGCGCTAGATGTACCATAGGCTTACAAATCATTTTGGATGCACCCGATGGAACTCCTAGGTGACGTGGGTCACGTGGAATCTCACTTCATTCCGTTTGCAGACAGTGTTAGTGTTGGTGCAAGATAGGTGCATGGTTTGCGCTAGATGTACCATAGGCTTACAAATCATTTTGGATGCAACCGATGGAACTCCTAGGTGACGTAGGTCATGTGGAATATCGCTTCTTTTCGTTTGGAGACAGTGTTGGTGTCGGTTAGGTGACGTGGGTCATGTGGAATCTCACTTCATTCCGTTTGGAGATAGTGTTAGTGTCGGTGCAAGATAGGTGCATGGTTTGCGCTAGACATACCATAGGCTTATAAATTGTTTTGTATGCACTCGATGGTACCACTAGGTGACAATGCTCAAGTGGAAGCTCGTTTCGGACTTTTAGATATAGTGCTAATCTTGACGCAAGATAGTTGCATGGTTTGCGTGGAACATACCATTGGCTCAGAAATCGTTTTGGACGCACCCGATGGAACTCCTAGGTGATGTGGGTCATGTGGAATCTCACTTCTTTCCATTTGGAGATAGTTTTAATGTCGGTGCAAGATAGGTGCATGGTTTGCAGTAGACGTACCATAGGCTCAACTGGAAGCTCGTTTCGGCCTTTCGGACATGGTGCTAATCTTGATGCAAGAAAGGTGCACGGTTTGCATCAAATGTAACTTTGGATCGGAAATCATTTTGGACGCACCCAATGGAACTCCTAGGTGACGTGGGTCACATGGAATCTCACTTCATTCCGTTTGCAGACAGTGTTAGTGTTGGTGCAAGATAGGTGCATGGTTTGCGCTAGATGTACCATAGGCTTACAAATCATTTTGGAGGCACCCGATGGAACTCCTAGGTGACGTGGGTCATGTGGA
>NW_027097931.1:0-29563 GCF_019320115.1 Miscanthus floridulus | reverse complement strand
GAGTCGAAAAAGTCGAAACCAGCTAAACACCACTGGCCTCGGCTGATTCTCCGACTCACCCGAGGCCCCCTCACCACTGGCCTCGAGCGACCCCCCACCAAGGGCCTCGGCCGGGCCGCCGATTCTCCATCTCGCGTGAGGCAGGCTTGGCAGTACTCCGCTGCCTCTTCCTTCTCCCGCCCCTTTGACAAAACATCGTGTCACATTAACTCGGCCAACTGCTGCCCTAACATCGGCCGCATGCTCGGCATAGTACAACAGAATGGCCGATGGGACAGGAGGCAGGACTGGGCAGGAGTTACCCGCCATTGTGCTAACCACTAAAGCACATAGTTGACGCCCATGCCTCACTGTGCTACCAACCCCTGCCCCGAGAACAACGCAGCATGGGGAGCCACGTCGAAGATACTGTGGCCTCGGAATCAGCACCCAGGATCAATAATTCCCCCCAAGGCCTCGGCGGTATGCTTCAAGGGCTCGGCAGCCTGAGGATCCATGTCCGCCGAACCCCCCACGATGGCTTGGCCTCGCCATCTGCGGAGCCACAGCTCCCTACGACGTCATCACACGATGACTAGCTCGACGCCTGCCATGCCCTGCATCAAGCTATACTGGAGCCCACGACGCACAAGATCAAGTACGACTGGCGCGTCACTTCTACACAACAAGGACGGGGCCACTCCATCAACCATACCACAACAGTGGCCGGCTACAGGGCTCGGACACACTGCCCCCGTTTATGGAGCAGGAGGTCTCGGCATCCCAACGCCAACTCCGCTTCGTGCGAGGCACCCCAGAGGAGGCCTCGGCAAGGGGCCTAACCTCCGTCTCGTGCGAGGCCTTATTCTCTGTGTCGCTCGGGGTCGGCTTGTTCGTGGTCCGAAATGGCTCCCACCTCGACAGCACGTCACGTCTCATTAATACTTTCAACGACTCCCGCAATCTCCACCGGACCACGGCTCAACGTCACAGAATGGCCGATGCAACCCAAAGTCGCATCAACGCCGTACCGGCTGGGACAGGGCATGGCGGGGGTTACCGACAACTGTGTCCATGATCAGCACCTGGGACAGAGCGTGATGGGGGTTACCAGCCACTGTGTCCTAACGCTGCACCCACGACTCGCCGCCCGCTCAAGGCCTCGGCACTGTGCACCGGGGCCTCGGCAATCTCGGGGTTCGTGCCCGCTGAGACCCCACCGTAGCATGAGCCTTGGCACCAACCAGGCCTCGGCCTCGCGCACAATCTGCCCACCAGGGCTTGCACGTTCGCCGTCACATCCGCTCCGAGACATTCCCGGGGCTCCCACGACGCACAGGACCTGATGGGACAACCACGTCGCTCCAGCACTCCAAGGACGGATCGCTCCCATGGCCACGCCGCCACCAGAATAGGCCACAGGGTTCGGATGTGCCACTTCTATTGACACTACGTCGTATAGTGATACATGTACTACCCTCGTTCTCCCTTCAACTATAAAAGTAGAGGACTTGGGCCTCGTAGGAGAGATGAACACACCAATAGAACAACACACTCCTATGCTACTTGAGAACAACGCCTCAAGCAGTCCGCACCGCCCTCGCCGAGACCTAGGGCTAGCTCCCTCTCTCACTTAGCTTGTAACCCCCTACTACGAGCACTCCGATGCAAAGAACATAAGATCGATCTCTTAGACTGGACGTAGGGCCACGATTGCCTGAACCAGTATAAACCTTGTGTCTCTTCGCATTACCATCCAGGATTAGGGGCACGCAGCACAAATTCACTCGTCGGTAGAGGGACCCCCGGTTCCAAAACACCGACAGAACGGATGCAGCAAGAGTACATAAAGTACTCAAACAAAAAGATAGACAACTCACAGCTGGGGGCGGGTTGTTGGCTGAGAACTCGGAGATAGCAGGAGGAATGACGCTCACTCCTTTTAGCATCTTCTAGGGACGCTTGAGTACCTCCTCACCGGTCAGCTCAAGAGCTAGGACCATGCGTGAAGGATCCTCGGCCCCAGAATACTCAAAGCTAAGATGCTCCCGCTCTTTCAAAGGCTGAATCCGGCGACGAAGAAAGCTCGAAACAATTCCAAAGCCGGTCAAACCCTGCTACTTCAGCATGCAAATCCTATCAAGGAGTGGCTGGATCACTTGAATCTCAGCAGGTGACTCATGCTTCTTGTCCCATCGGTCATTCACCACAAGACCAGATCCAGAGTGGACGGCGAGGGAAGGGATCAAATTGGCAGCGTAAAACCACTCGGCACGCCAATCTTTTACATAATCGACCAGGTCATAGTCAAAAAACTTAATCTTGAGACCCTGGCGAAACTAAATCCCGCAACCGCCAAGAACGCTGGTTTCTTCATGACGGGGTTGAGGTTTCAGATGAAAGAAAAAGCGAAAAAGAGATAGAGAAGGAGGGATTCCAAGGAAAGCTTCATAAAGATGAACAAAAACAGAAAGATGGAGAACGGCATTGGGAGTTAGATGGTTCAGACTAACCCCAAAATAACCAAGAAACTGATGAAGGAAGGCGGAAGCAGGAAGGCAAAGTCTGGCGCGGACAAAGGAAACGAAGAGGACAATCTCACCAGGACCTGGAGCTGGAACCTAATGCTCGCCCGAAACTCTCCATTCAGCGATGACTTTGCTTTGGATCAAGCCGTCGCTAATGAGCTCGCGCAGCTGGTCTTCGCTTGTTGTTGGAGCCGACCAAACCTTCTGAGCAGCCCTCATGGCCACAAACTCCTAGTTTTCGATCAAAGAAAGGGATGACTCCTCGTCCACGAAGGTCGCCTGAGACTTGCTTGCGATTTTCTTCTTTCCCATGAACTAGCGGAAGCAAAAAGGCACTGGGGAAGATGAAGCTAGGATGGTGGTGCTTAGGTGACGGCGACGATGACGGCGGCGGATTTCTGAAAGCTAGGGTTTAAAGGCAAGAGCTGGGCAGCAAAGGAAAGGAAGATAAAAGGTCTTTAAATATATTTTTCAGTGATAAAAACGGCCCACGAGGCCCGTTAAAACACAGTGTGAGAACGCAACGGTCCATTTACCAACGCAGCTAAAACGACGGAGGGCACGAATCCACACAACGGTACAAACCAACGGGCAGATTTTAGACTTATCCGTCCAGCACCACGGCAGGGTTATCAGATCGCTACAAGAATAACTCGTCAAACCAAGAAGAAAGAAAGGGCTACCTTGCAAGGAACAAAGGAACCCAGTTATTTAAGAAAGAACTCGGTAATCTCATGAACAACAGGGATCACAACAGAAAAGTAAAAGACAACTCAGAAGACAAGATTCGTTACATTACAAGCGACTTCAAAAATAGAAGATTACAAATCTTACAAGACCCAATGAACTCGGCACCACAAAAAGCAAAGTAGCAAAGAGGAACACGGACATGGCTAGGCTCTGGAACGACTATGTGTCCCAAATTGCTACTCGGAAGGACAAACCGCCATCAGCTACACTATTTTCTTCAAAGGACAGACGCGGTGCATCCAAGGCAGAAATCGGCAGCACGACAGGGCAACATGGAGCAGAGAAGGCCGGTGGGCATCTGTCTACCCAAGACCGATGTGATGTTGGATATGGTGTTGATCTACACCGGACAGTCTCAAGACAGGCAACGAGGATCAACCCAGAACTGTCGGATGAAGGAACGAAGCCCACATCACAAGACTTCCTCCAACTACCACCACGTACATCCTAGCACAATGCTATCACGGGATTAGCCTACCTCTAATCCCTATCACAAGACTTCCTCCAGCTACGACAAGACACACAGGAACTACAAAATATGTCCGGGGGCTGCTCTACTTCACAAACTACCATGTTCATAACTGCGAAGGTTTCAACAGAATGTCCAATGGATAAAAACAAGCACTCTAGGATAGTATTTATAGACCAAAGGAGCGGCGCACATGGACTAGGAGTACCAACGAAATAAGCCTAACAAAGGACACAGTGAAAAGATAGGACTCAATAATGGATGACTCAGGCGAGAGGAAATAATACTCGAAGACAGGCATATTCGGAAGAATATACCAGCATAGTACAACCCATGAACAAAAGGCATTTATACTCAACCACCACCATACAACTACATCTGACAATAGCAGACTATCAAAGAATATGCCAAGACCTCGCATTCGAGTTCTTCCTGAACAAAACAACACGGATATACGCTCGGGGGCTCGGCCAACATCATAGCTTAATCAACACTAAGCTAGGGAGCTCGGCCTTCATTTCAACTACTCCCAGAGGCTCAGAACCAAAGACAAAGGACCAAGAATACAAGAAACTCAAGACTACAACGACGACGACACATCAAGACTCTTCATCCGACTTCTTTTCTAAAGAGAAGAACTCGGAGAAAACATGGGGCTGCGGGATACATAGCCCTAGAATTTTTTGAAGACAAGAATCTGGACCCTCCAACTTTTGCAAGCAAAAGCAAGAGGCTCGGGGGCTACACTCAGCGAGTGCAATTTTTACGAAAAATTGCACCCACCCAAAAAGAACCCAGACATAAGCTCGGAGGCTGCATGCCGCGAAACTACTCGGATGATGGTTTAATCCAAGACTAAAGGGCCGCTTCGGAAAGATGCCGCAAAACTACTCGGATGACGACATAATCCAAGTCTCAGGGACTACTTCAGGACACAAATTTTCAAACAACATAAAGGATCAAGACCCTCTAACTTTTTGTTCCAAATAGCAAGAGGCTCTGGGGCTACACTCAGTGAGTGCACTTTTTCTTTGAAAAAGCGCACGTCACCAAAAGACTTCCTCAACGTAGACCACTTCAAGACATTACGATAAAAAGAACCCAGAATGAGCCATATTTGAGTTCTTTTTGATAAAACTTCAACGAATAATAAGAGCAACTTCAAGACAAGATCCTCCAGCTCCTTGTTCCAAATAGCAAGAGGCTCGGGGGCTACAACCAGATGGATATACTTTTTCTTCAAAAAACACTCACCACTCGAAGATCCCAAGAAGCGCTACAAGGTTTCACTCCAGAAAGCACTTGGATGACATTTTGTTCCTAATCAACAAGACTTGAAGGAGCAAAGCGAGACTTTCAGAGCTCAACCATGAAGTGCTTGGGGGCTTGTCAATGTGGGACCCATAGGATACCCTGCAAGGGAGAGAGAAGATCTAGTCCAACTAGGATTCTTCCCATGTAATCTTAGTAGTAGAATTATTAAGTAATCCTACTAGGAAATCTCATTGTAAACCGACTAGAACTCTAGCCTCCTGACTATATAAAGGAGGGTAGGGCTCCTAAGAGAAGGGAGATGACAATTGTACAACACAACATATCACAATCGATCCAACGCAAAGGCCAACGCCGACTGGACGTAAGGTTATTACTCGATCTACGATCGAGGGCCTGAACTAGGATAAATCGACTATCTCTTGCGTTAACCATCGAGTTCGGCATATGCCGAAGCCTGAACATACTACCCCGGGTACCCCCATGGTAGGCTATCGGTGGTGAAACATCGACATCCTCCACGCCCCGTACCTCCTTACACTATCCGCTATCAACCTAGCAGTAGTGGTAATATCCTACCAAGTAGTCCGGCCATCCCACACCATATAGGGCGAGTGGTACATAAGGCTTCCCGGTGAATCTGAGTACTAGTAAGTCCTTAGGGTTGACCAAGCCAGAATGTCTTCATTAGGGTTTCCATTTACCATGCCACCACAGCACCTCCATCTCGGGCTCCTCCCATCACAGGTTCACACCCAGGACCACCTTATATATCATTTACCCACCACAGGTATCCCTTTCTAGGGGTGCCCAGGCAGCACCCCATGGTAAGACTTGCCCCAGGCTCATCGTATACTCCAACTTGGTCGACACAACCCTCACCCTCCACACACCCAAGCCACACACGTAGCACTCTCCCCATAGTCCAGATAACACCAGTTTCCACCACTCCTTAATGTAGTATAAGCGTAGTAGAAGTATGAGCAGTGGAATATAGCAGTAAGCGTGTGTCTAGCCCAATAGCAGGGTATGTAGGGGTAAGGTTGCATCAAGGTAAAGGCCAACAAGTAAGCATACTACAATGCAAGTCCTATCATAGTATGATTACAACAGTAAAGTAAAGCAATAGCAGTTCTATATTAGACATGCGTAATAGGTGCTATGAGATTGGGTGAAATGTGGCACCTTTAGTGTAGTCGTCTCCGTACTCCTCACGGTACTCACAATCCTCGTCTGTCTGGTTCTCCTCCAAGTCTGCATATGATCGAATTATAGTCGCGTTAGCGATGTCTATAGAATAGCACAAAGAAGCAATGAAAATTCAAAAGAGCCAAATGCACTCAAACATGGGTTCATTGCGTAAAGTTCGATTTTAGATGAATTTTGGTCCTGGTTTCGTATTTTTCGAGGTCGTATGAATTAGTTATGAATTTCCGAAGTTTAAATCATCTCTGAAAATGGATAAGGCTGAATTAATCCTGGGCTGACATGTGTCACACTATGACTGGTCCACACGGCATGCTGACGCCAGCGTGACGTCAGCATGACGCCATCATCTCGGCTCCAAGCTGACAAGTGGGGGGGTCTTGCTGATGTCATCATGTCGTTAGCATGATGTCATCAACGTCATCAGTTCCGACAGGTGGGGCCAGGGCTCTTGGGTCGCTGACATGTGGGTTCGGTCAAAGTCAACGTCAAGTCAACGAGCGAGTCAACATTCAATGGGTCATAGTCACTGACATGTGGGCCCAGAGCTACTGACGTCAGCAACTGACGTCACCGTGACATCATCATGACGTCACCTCGGCTTTGTTGTTACTGACAGGTGGGACCCGCGTGACGTCATCATGATGTCACTTACTGACAAGTGGGTCCAGAGTCTCTGTGTCGCTAACATGTGGGTCTGGTCAATCGGTCAACGTTGATTGGTCAATCGGTCAACATTGACCGGTCAACGGTCAACACAGACCGGGTCTAAATTGGGCCGGTTGGGCCTAGATACAGGCTAGGCTTTAGCCCACCACGTGGCATGCTGTGGCGTTGCCATGTCGTAGCCATGGGCCTCCACTGGGCTTTGGTCTATAGGTCGGCCCACACCGCGTGGCTCATGGTGGACTGGTGTTCATGGTCCATGGACTATAGGTTGGGTCTTCGGTGGACCGAGTCTATCCTTCTTCCCTTTGGCCTGGTCCATGTGCACCGGTTGTAGGTGTGTGTGGCCGGCGAGGGAGGATTCCTCTGCTTCCTTCCTTGGCGTGCTCCTGCCGGTGGTGTGCTCACCGGCGAGCTCCCACAACAGCACTGGCATTCAATTGAGGTGGGGAAAACAACACCAGGCCTTGGCGAATACGGTGGTGGGGTCAAGGTGGCGGCTAGGGCTTCCTAGGGCGTTGGCCATGGTGGTCGGCGGCTTGGCATGGCGGTGTTCATCGGTGAGGCATCTAGGGGTTGTTCTAGGGGTCCTAGTGCCCTGTTTTATTTCAGAAGGTTAGCGGGTGACAGGATGTAGCATCGACAACGACCATAGGGCGTGGTGGAGTCTGCACACGATGGTGGTGCACGGCGGAGCTCTGGCCGAGGTCCTGTGCTCATGGCCAAGGCGCTGCGGCCAGCTAACGATGACTTGGTCTACGCGGCTATCCTCCAGGCGTCACGGCGGTGCTCTACGACTGCGTCCTAGTCTAGTGAGGCGGTCGGGTGCACATGCGGTGGCCGCGCCATGACGGCGGTGCCGTGAGCATGGCGAGCACGTGCACTGCTATGGCGTCCATGGGCTAGGAGGAGGTCTCAGCATAGGAACTCACCGAGTGGTGCTGGCGGCATTCGGTGGTGGTGCGGTGGCGAGGCGCGTCGTCGGGGTAGGATCTCAGGGCAGCGCCTAGGCTCCGGTGATCGACGTCTCTGAGCTCTCTGCTCGCCTCCTCTCTTCTGAACTTCCTTCTCGGCCCTCTTCTCTTAGAGTGGTGTGGGCAGTTGGGCCACCGAGCGGTGGTGGTGGGCTGAGGAGTCCCTAGGGCGGTCTGGGCATCGCTTTATAGCCCCAAGGTCTGAGTTTCACCCATGGTGGACGGCTGGCGATGCGCCGATTGCATCGAACGGTATCGTGGGCGTGGGTGGTTGGCGCAAGGGTTGTGTGGGCGCAGCGCCAAGGGAACAGGGCCAGGTGATTCGTGTGACCCCGAGCCCACGCCTGTCATTTTGGTCGAGACTCGGTCGGAGGAGGTGCCAGCGTGGGGAGGAAGAAGACACTGTGCCGAGAGTGGCTGACGCGTGGGGTCCGGGTGGCAGCGGCAGCTGGTGGGGCAGACGGGCATGCGGGCGTGAGCGTGTGCTGGGCTGGCTTGCTGGGCCGGTCGTTCAGTCGCGCGAGTTGGGCCAGCCTACGCGCAATGTAGGGCTGGCTTGCGGGCTGAGTAGGCTGAGCCAGCTGCGAGGCCTTCTTCTTTTCTTTTCTTTTTCTGTTTTATTTTTCTTCTTCTTTGTTTGAATTCAAATTTGATTTGGAATTTAAATTCAAATTTAGTGTACCTCATCCATTGGATTATTAGATGTGAGGTCCACAACACTCTTATATATATTATGAACTTTATTTAGCTATTTTGTATAATAAAAATAGGTGTAGTTTTGTTATACAAAAATAGAACTAGTTTTCTCTTTAAGCATTTATTCTTTGGTTTGATTAATAATTACTTTATGGTTTATTACTTTAAGAGAGTTGTTAAGCATTACATAAAGTAAATGGAAATCCAAATCACCATTTGAATTAACAATGTATGCTACATTTTATTTGTTAGGATTTAAATAAACATAATTAACAAGTGATATGTCATGCTCATGAAATTGTCTAGTTGGGTTACATCTAATGCAACACCTAGGGTTAGCTCCTACAGATGTCACTCAACATTTGCATAGGGTAACAATAAAAATTTTGTAGTTGTGATTTTTGGTGTGTGGATTTTTGGGTTGCTACAGTCCTACCCCCTTAACAGAATCTCGTCCTTGAGATTAAAGCGTAATGTACTCTTCGAAGAGGTAAGGGTATCATAGCCAGAGGTCAGACTCTTTCTCCCATGTTGCTTCTCTCTTAGTGTGATTGCTCCATTGGATCTTGCACATAGGAATAGTTTTGCTTCGGGTCTCTTTGGTATCTCTACCTAGAATTCTAATAGGATGTTCTTTATACTCGAGAGTGTCTTGAATGTCAAGTGTATCAGTTGGAACTACTTCATCGGGCACTCTCAAACACTTGCGTAGCCATGAGACATAGAATACAAGATGTACACCCACCAATTCCTCAGGTAGCTCAAGTTTGTAGGCGAGCTTTCCAATCCTTTTGCGGATCTTGTATGGCCCAACAAATCTAGGGGCTAGCTTTCCTTTCACATGAAATCTGACAGTTCCACATAGCGGGGATACCTTGAGATAGACGAAGTCTTCCACATTGAACTCAAGTTCTCTTCTTCTTTTGTTAGCATAGCTCTTGTATCGACTTTGAGTAATTCTCAAATTCTCCTTTACTTGGGCAACTCCTTCGGCATCTTGAATCTTAGCGGAATCAAAGAATGATCTTTCCCTCGGTTGAGACCACATCAAAGGTATCTTACCAGGTCTGCCATACAGAGCTTCAAATGGTGACATCTTGATACTGGCTTGGTAGCTGTTGTTGTAAGAGAACTCTGCATAGGGTAGGCATTTCTTCTAATCAGAGCCATAATTCAGTACACTAGCACGAAGCATGTCTTCTAAGATCTGATTTACTCATTCTGTCTGTCCATCTGTCTATGGGTGATAAGCGGTACTAAAATCAAGTTTGGTGCCAATGGACTTGTGCAGGGCTTCCTAGAATTAGGACACAAACTGAGGACCATGATTAGATACAATACTAGAGGGAGCTCCATGCAGTCTAAGAATATGCTCAACATATAGACCTGCTAATTTTTTGGCATCGGTCTTAGTCTTAACTGGTATAAAGTGAGCAATCTTGGTCAAACGATCAACAATCACCCAGATGGAATCATTGTCTTTCTGTGATCGGGGCAATCCAACTATGAAATCTATGGATATGCTCTCCCATTTCCACTTGGGAACGTCAAGAGGCTTCGGCAATCCTGTAGGCCTTTGATGTTTAGCCTTGACTCTATTACAGGTGTCACACCGTGTCACATGTCCTGCAATGTCTGTCTTCATGCCTTTCCATCAAAAGTGTTTCTTCAAGTCTTGATACATCTTTGAACCTCCAGGGTGAATACAGTACTTGGAATTGTGAGCTTCTGACAGAATTTCCTCTCATAGTACTAGGTCAGATGGAACACAGATTATGTTCTTGAACCAGATGGTTCCTTGTTCATCTTCCTGGTGGTTGGTCTTGTACCCTAGTTTCATTAGACTATGGAGATATTTGATCTCTTTACAACTTTTCTAAGCTTGACGGATGCGATCTATGAGATCATACTGTATGCGGAGCTCATTCAACAAGTCATGCGGTAGTATCTCAAGTTGAAAATCTTCAATCTCTTCCTTAAGCTTAGGTGGTACGGATTCAGTGATCAAAGTGTGATAGTAACTCTTGCGACTGAGAGCATCTGCGACTACATTAGCTTTTCCTAGATGATAGTGAATTTCCAGGTCATAGTCCTTGATCAACTCTAGCCATCAGCGTTGCCTCATATTTAGATCTTCCTGAGTGAAAAAGTACTTCAAGCTCTTGTTATCTATATAGATATCACACTTGTTGCCTATCAAGTAGTGTCTCTAGATCTTCAAGGCATGCACAACTGCTGCTAACTCAAGATCATGGGTTGGGTAACGGTTCTTGTGTTCTTTCAACTATCAAGACGCATATGCTATCACTCTTTCATCTTGCATCAGTACACAACCAAGTCCTTGATGGGATGCATCACAATAGACCACGAAATCTTTGCTGATATCAGGCAATGCCAGCACAGGAGTTGTGGTAAGCTTCTGTTTCAATTCCTAGAAGCTTTGTTTGCACTCGGGCATCCATTCAAACTCCTTAGTCTTCTTTAGAAGGTTGGTCATCGGACGAGCTATCTTGGAGAAGTTTTCGATGAATCGGCGATAATATCCGGCCAATCCTAAGAAACTTCTGATTTCTGTCACATTACGGTGTTGACCCCACTCTTTGATAGCTTCAATCTTAGCTAGGTCAACTGTGACACCTTTGGCTGATAGTACATGTCCTAGGAAGGCAACTCTCTGTAGCCAAAATTTGCATTTACTGAACTTTGCGTAGAGCTGATGTTGGGCTAGTTTCTCAAGCATAGTTCTCGAATGATGTTCATGTTCTTCAGCGGTGGGTGAATAGACAAGGATGTCATCAATGAATACTACCATGAACTTATCCAGTTCATTCATGAAAACCTTATTCATCATGTTCATGAAGTATGCAGGAGCATTCGTGAGTCCAAAGGACGCCACAGTGAACTCAAACTGCCCATACCTAGTCACGAAAGCTATCTTTGGGATGTCACTCTCTCGAATCTTCATTTGATGATAGCCAGATCTGAGATCAATCTTGGAGAAATACTTGGCACCTCAAAGCTGATCAAGCAGATCATCGATTCTTGGCAGAGGGTACTTGTTCTTGATGGTGACTGCGTTCAAGTTCCGGTAGTCAATGCGCATTCTCATCGAGCCATCCTTCTTCTTAACAAATAGAACAGGGGATCCCTAGGGTGAAGCATTGGGTCTGATATATCCCTTCGAGATGAGCTCATCAAGCTGTTTCTTGAGCTCGGCTAGTTCATCAACTGACATGCGATAGGGTCTCTTAGCAATAGGTCATGTTCCCGGTAAGAGATCAATGATGAACTCCACATCATGGTCTGGTGGCATACCCGGTAATTCTTTAGGGAATACATCGGGATAGTCTCTGACCACAGGCACATCATGAACTGTCTTCTCCTCTTTTTGTGATTCTGAACTGGCTTTAAGGGCACATAGGATAGAAGTAGACTTTCCAGACTGGGGTTCACATCTAATAACTTGGCCCGATGGGTGGGCCACTTGGATGTATCTAGGTGAACATGATATGATACCTCGGTGAATGGTTAGCCAATCCATACCTAAGATGACATCTAGGTTTGTGGAAGGTAACAGGGTTAGGTCGGCTTTAAAGATAAGACCCTCAATGGTAAGACTCACTCCCTTACAGATGTGGGTGCACTTTAGGTCTCCTAAAGGTGAGCTGGTGATGATAGGCTTTCCACGTGGGGTTATAGGCAAGTCATGCTCTTGTGCAAACTTAGATGATATGTAAGAACAAGTTGCTCTAGAGTCAAATAGAACTGATGCAGTATTGCCATTAACTAAAAACATATCATACACCATGTTAGGGGCAGCCTGTGCTTCCTCGGCGTCCACATGGTTGAGACGTCCATATGTAGCAGATCCCTTGAACTGAGACTTCTGAGCAGCTGAGTTCTATGGGCACTCAGCGGCTTTGTGACCTGGTTGGCCACAAGCAAAGCAGGTGAAGGGCGTACCGCCTATAGGAGTTGGCATGGGTGCCTTCCGGTTTCCAGTGCTTGGTGCGAAGCAGTTCTGTGCTGGGCGTTTATTTATAGAGCAGGAATGGTTGAAACGGTCCTGAGCATAATGGTCCTAGGTGTAATGATCCTAAGCAGGGCGGGAGTATTTGGTGGTATAGCCTCCACTACCCCTACTTGATCCAGGGTTATCATCCCTGTTGTGGCGAGAGCGTTCCCTGGGTGGTGCATCTCTACGGAACCTCTTACGATCATGACCATGGAAGGACTCCTCAGGCTTATGCTTCCTCTCCTTGTACTCCTCTCTAGCTTCAGCACGGTCCTTCTCAATTTAAATACAGCGATCCACCAGAGCACGCAACGTGCTACTCTCAATACCGCCAAACTTCAGCTTGATGTGCGGGTTAAGTCCCTTGTGGTAATAGTATAGCTTCTCCTTCTCAGAGTTCACAACATAGGAAGGTGCATAGCGTAGAAGGTTGGTGAAATGACTAGTGTACTCAGTCACCCTGTCTTTTCCCATCTTGATGTTGCGGAACTCCTCAGCTTTGGCCTCCATGATACCCTTAGGAATGTGATACTCAGTGAATGCTTCGGCGAACTCATCCCACGAGATGTTGGTAGGGTCCTCATGGGAATCACTGAAACTGTTCCACTAGGCACGTGCTGCACCTGTGAGCTAGTGTGTGGCAGCTCCAACACACTCATCGTTGGTGAAAGTAGTGAGGTCAAGCTTCTTCTCCATCTCCTTGAGCCAGTCATCGGCCACAAGCAGGTCAAGGTCGGTGCCATCATAGGTAGGTGGCCTTAGCTTCAGAAATCCTTCCAGCTTCCTTTGGAAGTCATTCTGCTGACCTTCCTGGCAATGGTTTGCTCCGTTAACAAGAGCTACAAGAAGTTGGGTCTGTTGTGCCATTACCTCTACCAGGTTTGGTGGTGGTGGTGGCAGAATGTTCTCCTCAGGCGGCGGGGTATTCTCCAGGTTGAAGGGTATCCCTCCACGTCCACGGCCATGACCATAGCCACGGTTGTTGCCACCACGCCCCCCATTTGGTTTGACTGGTTTGGGGGTGGGCGCACGTCCACGATTCATTAGATGATTAGATCGGCGGTTCGGTATCTACAACACGGATCATAGGAATTTTAGTGTTTGTGCCATAAGTGCTTATAATTTAGTATGATTACATGATTTTGATGATTTAAACAAAAACATTTATTCTATCCAACACTCATTACAAAGAAGCAATAAGGTCCATAAGATGCAATAAGATCAAAAACATTCATTACATGGGTTTTATTACATAGCATCATCTCCAGTAGCTACACTTGAAGACTCGCGAGAATCGTACTACGCATAGTATCTCATATTACATCTCATAAGGGGTACATCATGGGGTACATCTTATGGAAGCCACTGTCCTGACTTATGACCACATAGGGTCATCTACTCTAACTCATACACCGCAGCTAGGATACGACTGTTCTTGATCTCGATCTCCTTGTCAGACTTGTGAAGTCGGGACACGTACTTCAAGGCCTCAGCGAGCTCCTTAGTAGGCTTGGCTCTAGGTAGGGTAGGGTAGGTGTCTAGGTTGAGGCGAGTTGGGGCTAACTCAAACTCCTCTATCCTAGGCTTCGTCTTACTGCAAATCTCCTTGGTAGCTGATCCCACATACCCTTCATCTCCCTAAGGCGCTTCTTGTTAGACTTCTGCCAAGCCTACCATGTACTCTCACACTTGTCCTATAGGTACTATTTCTGCCTGAGTGCCTCGATCAAGTGACCCTGGTTGCGAATGACCTTCTTCCTGAACTCCTCTAGATCCTGAGTCATGGTCTTGTTCCGAGATTGGATTTTCAGCATATCAATCCCCTTGGACCTCTCTCTGTCTCCTCTGTGGTTGAACTCGGCCTTCTTGTCATCCAACTCTCTCTGCAACTCCAAGACCTTGCTGTCGAGGTAGCAGTTCCTATTGCCTAGGTCGATGGCTTTGTCCTGTAAGTCTACGACCTCGGTTCTGTGGACTTCTTCACGATGGTTGAGCTTGTCCTGTAGCTTGGCAACTGTCTCAAGTAGACTAGCTCGCTCTTGTGCTCCCTGTGAGTCTCGCTCCTAGTACTCTCATAGAAGGGCCTGGTCCTGACGTCTCCTCTGCTCCAGCTGGGTCACGTACCTGTCCTGCTCTAGTAGGTGGATAGCCGAGACATGAAGGCATCTATCCTCCTCGGCAAGGATAACTCTACCGGCTATGAAACTCTGCTTACTAGGGGTAAGGCTGAGGTTGAGGGCCTAGGGAAGTAGACAAAACTCTATCATCTTCAGGTGCTCATAGTGGTCCATTATCACTCTACGGAGTGCCTTGTGTGAGATAGCTTGTAGTCCCTCCTCGACTGTGTCCTCTATAGTCAACTCGGTGAAAGCTGGGACAGAAGGTAAGGTGGTGCTAGCTAGGAACTTGACTGAGGTGACAACCAGTCCTTTGATTCCTCCTTCCTGAGCTGGCTTCCTGGTGCAGGTGACCTTGACAAGCTCGTTAGGGACTCCTAACGTGATGAGAACTCGGTAGAGGGTCTGTGCAAAACCCTCGAGCTCATGTAGGTCGAAGGTAAGCTTGGCGTGGTCTAGAGGTAGCAGTTCTAGAGGTGGCCAGTCGACGTTCGTTGCCATCTATATGTTTTTAAGGAACAGGTGTTAGCAGGTCAATAATAGATAAGCCTTGCATAAAAGTAAATGCAGGGTCGGTATATAACCAAAAGAAGGGCTGTTCACATCCTATTCTATCGTCCATTTCTGAGGGTTTCATCCTATGGTCAAGTATGGCTCTGATACCAACTGAAATGACCTGATTTCCACGAAGGAAAATCCACAGAGTTGAAGTGTAATAAGACCGTTGTAGATCATATTACCCAAATTTCTAGTCCAATACCACATCCATACAACGATAATATCAGAGTACAAATAGTGTGGAATTACATAATTTATTACTTTGCCGCATTGATGGAATCAAAGTAGCATTCATTCAGAATAGCTTGAAGATAAGATCGCCAAACTCGAGCGTAGGAACGAACCCCTCAACCGTCAAACTCCTCAGAGCTATAATCCTCAGTAGAACCTGTGTGCCAAAATTTCATCAGTACGATTTGTACTGGCCCTATGAGCATTGCTTTGTGGAAATTGGATGTAAGTGAGATATAATCAAAAGGAACCTATAAGGCTGGGGTTTCCTATGTTTTAGCATATTAAGTATATAATAATAGTTGGTCAAGTTTTAACACCATTCCCACACCCATTCCACTCTATTTTCATCCAGAGCCAGGATTCGATCCTGGGATCAATATACCACCATCACCATACCATCGCTCAGTCGACAGGCCAACTCCCTCTCAGCACTGTCTTATGGTTCGTAGCCCCTGACTACGACCGACACTCTCTCATGGGGGAAGAAGAGAAGGACTCATCTCACTATCTAGTTTAAGCGAAACTCAGGAAAGGTCCATAGCCGACAAGTCAGCACATGTATCGATCGATCAACCATACACTATGTAGAGATTTTACATAACCATAAGATCTACCTTCCTCACTGACCGTCGTCAATTGGGCTGATTCCGGCCGCTTGCTAGCCTAGGATAATGCCACTCTACCATTCAGCCCTAGTACACCCCAAGTCTAGTCTGGGGTGGTTGAAACTGTGAGTCATGAGCTGGGTCCACAAGGTCTCCATGAAGTCTTGAAAGGGTGTGGGGGAATCCTCCGCGCCCCGTACCTCCTTACACTGTCCGCTATCAACCTAGCAGTAGTGACAATATCCTACCAAGTAGTCCGGCCGTCCCGCACCATATAGGGTGAGTGGTACGTAAGGTTTCCCGGTGAATCTGAGTACTAGTAAGTCCTTAGGGTTGACCAAGCAAGAATGTCTTCATCAGGGTTTTCATTTATCATGTCACCATAGCACCTCTATCCCGAGCTCCTCCCATCACAGATTCACACCTAGGACCACCTTATATACCATTTACCCACCATAGATATCCCTTTCCAAGGGTGCCTAGGTAGCACCCCATGGCAAGACTTGCCCCAGGCTCGTCGTATACTCCAACTTGGTCGACACAACCCTCAGCCTCCACACACCCAAGTCACACATGCAGCACTCTCCCCATAGCCCAGATAACACCAGTTTCCACCACTCCTTAATGTAGTATAAGCGTAGTAGAAGTATAAGAAGTGGAATATAGCAGTAAGTGTGTGTCTAGCCTAATAGCAGGGTATGCAGGGGTAAGGTTGCGTCAAGGTAAAGGCCAACAAGTAAGCATACTACCATGCAAGTCCTATCATAGTATGATTACAACAGTAAAGTAAAGCAATAGCAGTTCTATATTAGACATGCGTAATAGGTGCTATGAGATTGGGTGGGATGTGGCACCTTTAGTGTAGTCATCTCCGTACTCCTCACAGTACTCACGATCCTCATCCATCTGGTTCTCCTCCGAGTCTGCATATGATCGAATTATAGTCGCATTAGCGATGTTTATAGAATAGCACAAAGAAGCAATGAAAATTCAAAAGAGCCAAATGCACTCAAACATGGGTTCATTGCGTAAAGTTTGATTTTAGATGAATTTTGGTCCTAGTTTCATATTTTTCTGAGGTCGTATGAATTAGTTATGAATTTCCAAAGTTTAAATCATCTCTAAAAATGGATAAGGTTGAATTAATCCTGTGCTGACATGTGTCACACTGTGATTGGTCCACACGGCATGCTGACGCCAGCATGACGTCAGCATGATGCCATCATCTCGGCTCCGAGCTGACAAGTGGGGTCCTGCTGACGTAATCTTGTCATCAGCATGACGTCATCAACGTCATCAATTCCGATAGGTGGGGCCCGGGCTCTTGGGTCGCTGACATGTGGGTTCGGTCAAAGTCAAAGTCAAGTCAACGATCAATGGGTCATAGTCACTGACATGTGGGGCTAGAGCTGCTGACGTCGGTAGCTGACGTCACCGTGACATCATCATGACGTCACCTTAGCTTTGTTGTTACTGACAGGTGGGACCCACGTGACGTCAGCATGACATCACTTACTGACAAGTGGGTCCAGAGTCTCTGTGTCGTTGACATGTGGGTCCGGTCAATCGGTCAACATTGACCGGTCAACGGTCAACATAGACCGGGTCTAAACTACGCCGGTTGGGCCTGGATACGGGCTGGGCTTTGGCCCACCATGTGGCATGCTGTGGTGTTGCCACGTCATAGCCAAGGGCCTCCACTGGGCTTTGGTCTACAGGTCGGCCCACACCGTGTGGCTCATGGTGGACTGGTGTTCACGGTCCATGGACCGTAGGCTGGGTCTTCGGTGGACCGAGTCTATCCTTCTTCCCTTTGGCCTGGTCCATGTGCACCGATTGCAGGTGTGTGTGGCCGGCGAGGGAGGATTCCTCTGCTTCCTTCCCCGACATGCTCCCACCGATGATGTGCTCACCGGTGAGCTCCCACAGCGGCGCTGGCGTTTAATTGAGGTGGGGAAAACATCACCAGGCCTCAGCGAATATGGTGGTGGGGTCAAGGTGGCGGCCAGGGCTTCCTAGGGCGTTGGCCATGGTGGTCGATGGCTCAGCGTGGCGGTGTTCGCCGACGGGGAATCTAGGGGCTGTTCCAAGGGTCCTGGTGCCCTATTTTATTTCAGACGGTTAGCGGGAGACAGGATGTAGCGTCGACGATGACCATAGGGCGTGGCGGAGTCCGCACACAATGGTGGTGCACGGTGGAGCTCTGGCCAAGGTCCGGTGCTCATGGCCAAGGCGCTGCAGCCGGCTAACGATGACTTGGTCTACGTGGCTATCCTCCAGGCATCACGGCGGTGCTCTACGGCTGCATCCTAGTCCAACAAGGCGGCCGGGTGCACATGCGGTGGCCGTGCCATGACGGCGACATCGTGAGCACAGCGAGCGTGTGCACTGCTATGGCGTCCATGGGCTAGGAGGAGGTCTCAGCATAGGAACTCACCGAGTGGTGTTGGCGGCGTTCGGTGGTGGTGCGGTGGCGAGGCGCGTCATTGGGGTAGGCGCTCAGGGCGGCGCCCGGGCTCCGGTGATCGATGTCTCTGAGCTCTCTGCTCGCCTCCCCTCTTCTAAACTTCCTTCTTGGCCCTCTTCTCTTGGAGTGGTGTGGGCAATTGGGCCACCGAGCGGCGCGGTGGGCTGAGGAGTCCCTAGGGCACTCTGGGCATCGCTTTATAGCCCCGAGGTATGAGTTTCACCCATGGTGGACGGGGCGGACGGCTAGCGATGCGCCGATTGCATTGGACGGTATCGTGGGTGCGGGTGGTTGGCGCAAGGGTTGCGTGGGCACGGCACCAAGGGAACAGGGCCAGGTGATTCATGTGACCCGGACCCACGCCTGTCGTTTTGGTCGGGACTCGGTCGGAGGAGGTGCCAGCGTGGGGAGGAAGAAGACACTGTGCCGGGAGTGGTTGACGCATGGGGTCCGGGTGGCAGCAGCAGCTGGTGGGGCAGACAAGCGTGCGGGCGTGAGCGCATGCTGGGCTAGCTTGCTGGGCCGGTCGTTCGGTCGTGCGAGTTGGGCCGGCCTACGCGTGATGCAGGGCTAGCTTGCGGGCCGAGCAGGGCGAGCCGACTGCGAGGCCTTCTTCTTTTCTTTTCTTTTTCTGTTTTATTTTTCTTCTTCTTTGTTTGAATTCAAATTTGATTTGGAATTTGAATTCAAATCTGGTGTACCTCATCTATTGGATTATTAGATGTGAGGTCCACAACACTCTTATACATATTAGGAACTTTATTAAGCTATTTTGTATAACAAAAATAGGTGTAGTTTTGTTATACAAAAGTAGAACTAGTTTTCTCTTTAAGCATTTATTCTTTGGTTTGATTAATAATTACTTTATGGTTTATTACTTTAAGAGAGTTGTTAAGCATTACATAAAGCAAATGGAAATCCAAATCACCATTTGAATTAACAATGTATGCTACATTTTATTTGTTAGGGTTTAAATAAACATAATTAACAAATAACATGCCATGCTCATGAAATTATCTAGTTGGGTTACATCTAATGCAACACCTAGGGTTGGCTCCTACAGATGTCACTCAACATTGCATAGGGTAATAACAAAAATTTTGTAGTTGTGATTTTTGGTGTGTGGATTTTTGGGTTGTTACAGCCTGAACTGGCCATCAGAGCTCCATTAGGCCCCTGCGCCACTCCTCGACGCACGTAGCCACATGCACGAGCGCGTAGCCATACAGGGTGGGAGCAGCCAAGGACGCGGCCTTGACGACGGGAGTTGCAGAGGCAGCGGCCGCACGCGCACTTGCACAGCTTGGCTGTAGCGGAGGTGGCCTTGGCATCAGCGGCGAGCCGACGAACGCGAACAACGTGTGGAGACTGGATGTACAGGAAAACACCAGCGAGCAGTGAGCAGGGCACCGCGGTGGCGCAAGCGAGTGGTGAGCGAGGTGTCGGCGCCGCGCGGGCAAGCAGGACTCCATGGCGGCACAGGCGAGCGGTGAGCAGGACGCGGGGCCCTTGCGGGCAAGGGCAACAACGTGTGGCAGGGAGGTTGGGGAAAGGCCTAACAGATAGGGCCCATGAAGAGAGGGAGGGAATGCCAGGTGGTCCCAACCTAGCGGTGAGAGGGAAAGGCCTGACAGGCAGGGTCATGGCGGGTTTACTGTGCGGATACCACGGTCAAATGGGCGCGAGGGCCAATTTTAAATGGTTTTGAGAGTTAAGGGACTGTGGGTGTCTGGTTTTGGAGTTGGAGAGCTAAAACCAAACTTCTACCATAGTTGGAGGGCCAAAAATGGACTTTTTCCTTAGGTTTAATAAATTCGTCTCGCGGTTTACTGATGGATTCTGTAATTTGTTGTTTTATTAGTATCCGAATATCCCATATAACAACCGATATGACACCCTAATAACTTTACACCCTACATGTAAACGCCACCTTAGTTGCCCATTGACACTAGCAGGCAGGTGCCGGTGCATTAACTGCTCCTGCTGTGATGGGCCACCATCACCACACCGGTATCGAGCCATGACCAAACTTTTGCCGTCACGTCATCGATCGCAAGCCTCCTAGTTAGGCCATCCACAATGTGGTAGTGAGGCCAGGAAAAATGTGGGTCCAGCTACAGCAAATTAAGCATCAGGCAAGGAGAGCTGTAGTGTGTAAAAAAGATAGAACCGGTGCCACTTCGTACATGGAACCCACAACTTCAATAAAATATTCATCGTCTTCCCCCACAATTCGTTTCAGTCATGCTCAACTGCCAACTACTTGTACAGTGTGGCAGAACCTCCTAAAGAATCAGGCCCACGTGCACCTATCGTTGTCTTAACCGACCTCGAATAGCGTTCACGAGTTCCCAACAACTCAACAGGTCTGTCGGGTGTCCTCGGGAAACCCGAATCATCCACGATTCTCTTTTCAAACAGGATCCCAACCATAGACATTGCAGATTACAACAATTTATTCAAATATATACATCAGAGTAAAAGATAGCGAAAGTCTTAAGATAACATAATTTACAAACCAGTTGTTTTCAAACTTACAATACCATAAGTGTCATACAACCATAGTAGCAGGATAATATTACATTAAATTTATTTATCATACAAACTAGTGCCTTGTCCAAAGGCCATTCATCACTCCTCATCGTCATTGACTTCAAACATAGACATGCAGCAGGGACCAAAACAAGCATGCGCATGCGACTCACCTGCAACAAGGGTTAACAAACCCTGAGTACAAAGGTACTCAATAAGACTAACCTGACATAATAGGGGGTGAAAGACTTTAAAGATGCAGGTGTTGGGACAAGATAAGGATGTAGCAAGATTCAAAAGTTCTTTGCCAAAAGCTTACTATTCTTATTCTATTTTCAAGTTTTACCCCTAAGTTCTTTTAGTTCATTATCTCAACTAAATGTACATTTCCCATATTCCATTCCTTCTCATTCCATTCTTTTCTCATATTTTAGTAATTCACCAGTCCTACATTGCTTCTGTAATGAATCGAGTCTCCATATCCGCGGAGCACCGGCAATTCGAATTGATTTAAGTCCCAGCTGGGGATTCCTTATCACACGACATATGTAGAACTTAATCTTGCATATATCAACCTTGCTATCGGATCCTCCTATACTAAGCTGTCTCCACGCCACCCGAGAGCACAGCACACCTCAAATCCTGCCACATTCCAGCCACGAGGGTACACGCTACTCCCGCCATCTCTCCACTCCCAGTGCATGGGCATTCGTCTTAGCATCGGATTAGCCAAAGTAGGCTTACTAGAGTATGTGACCAGTACTACAAAGTGTCTCATTCAGAAGATCCACAATGAGTGGCCTTTAAGCGACATAGTCGGCAACATTACCCAACATTCAAGATAAGTCACTCGACTAGTCTCTAGTTCATTCTACCTTCTTTCTTTCTTTGGCCAGTATGCCATCTTTGATTGTATCAAAACTTTTACTTTGAAAGCCTACCATAAAGCATACTAAGCATACTACGCCTTTATAAAAGAAAACATCTTCAAGGATGGTAAACAATTATCAAGGTAGGTAATGCATCAAGTAGGTAACATTTGAATTAATCAACTTAATGCAATAAGTAACATAAGTGATAAACTTTTCAAAGTAAACAAGGTAATGGTTTAATGCTTAAACCGGGGCTTGCCTTCGTTGACGATCTCAGGTTTCGGATCAGTACCACACTTATCGAATCCTATGACAACCGGAGACTCTTCTAGAACTTGCTCAACTAGAATTGTTTCACTCTCGAGTCCTACACGAAATAATAGCATATGCTTCAATATAATGATTATGTAAACATGATGCTTTCATGGTACATGAAATATAACAACACCTTGAATACAACTTTTCTTCATGGTACAGTTACAAGCCAAACTAACCAAACCATATTCGTAACGGATGTGACCACGCCAGCACCGACCACTTTGGCGAGCTCTTCGACCACTTCGGTGAACTCTCCGACCACTACAGCGAACTCTCCGACCACTACGGTGAACTCTCCGACCACTACGGTGAACTCTCCGACCACTACGACAAATTCTCCGACCACTACGGTGAATTCTCCGACCACTACGGTGAACTCTTCGACCACTACGGTGAATTCTCCGACCAAACTGATCTTGAACCCTACTGGTCACAAAACATGACCAAAATAAGATCAAACACTTAGGGTTTACTTTTATTTATTTTTGAATTAATTTGGAAATAAGCCCAAAAATGAACTTGTTCCAAATGACCTCAAAATTTTATGTAAGCTTCCTCATGACAAATTAGTGTACCAAAACAAATTTCATAATTTTTGGAATTATACAGTGGCCTACAAAAATCATGGAAATTGCATTTATCAATTAATGGACTGAATATTTGAACATTAAAAATTCATTCAAATTTCAAGTTTCAAATTTTTGAACCATACTATAACATGTACAGAAGCTACACACAAATTTTCAGAATTTTTGGAGCTATGATTATTTTCCTACAAATTTCTAAAGATTCAGCACTATTCAAAATCTTAAAATACCAAAACCTTACTGTTCTTCCCTTCCTCTCTCACTGACAACCCGACTCCACTCGTCAGTGTCACATAACAGGACACGGCGGCACTGCCATCACTGACCGGCCCAAAACACGCCGACGGCGACGCTCCGACGAGGCAGACCGCACCTAAATGATCTACACCATCCTACGAATCCATCCTGATCCTCAGAACGGCAGCAGGTGCACCGGAGGAAGCTCCACGCCGGCCATGGCGGCTCGGGCACGACGGCGCACGGTATAACTCTGGCAACGGTGCAGTAGAGTCAAAAGCGAAGTGAGCATCACGTTCAGTGGCTCACCACGATCATGCCGGTGTGCTTGGTGAAGACAGAGATGGTCTGGAGCAGCCTGTCCACGTCAAGTCGATGGTGGCGGAGCTCCGACCGGTCTCGGGGAAGAAGACGTTGCGCCGGGCGATTCCGGCCAACCCAAGCAACGCGAGCAAGCCGAAGAGGAGAACAAGACCGAGGCGATAGCGTTGGCGTAGCTGGGCACGACGGACGCTGCTCGACGGTGGCTACGGCGAGCGGCGGAGCTGACTGGCGGCGGAGCAGAGCAGAGGGGAAAAACGGGGACGACGACGGCGGTTGCTGCTATTATAGACGGGAAGGGGTTGCCCGACGTCGACAGCGCACGAACGAACTCGCCACGGCACCAGCTGCGTGTCAACGCGTGAGGAAGCGGCGCAATTTGATCGGCGGTGACAACAGCGTGGCGCCGGCGGCAAGCAGAGAGGTGGCGTTCAGCCGACTTTCAATTTTGAAGTATTTACAGAATTGCCACTGCGTTAATTTTGCAAATTACTCACAAATTTTCTAAAGAAGTTGAAAATCTCCAAAAATAAAAGTTGCTCAACTTTTCAAACTCTACAAATTTGCTTCAAGGAACATTTTCAAATTCTGCCTCCATTTTGAAATTTGAATTTGGGGTGCATTTGAGTATTTGAATCATTTCAAAATTACTCCAAATTTTATATGTAAACTTTAAAAACTTTGAATACCAAAGTTGATCCTTATAAAATAATCTTCAACTTTGCTTTTTGCCTCAACCCCAAATTCCACATGGATTTTGAATTAGACAAAAGGGGCAAAAAGGACCTTTATGATTTGAATTTGAATTCAAATTTGATTTGTTTTCCTTTTACTTCAACTTTGATTTTTGACCAGTAACATGGCCCATTAGGGTTATTTGAGTCAAATGACACATGGCCTCACATGATCACATGAAATTTGACCCTTGTGGTCATGATCTTTATTTAGGGTTTTGATAAAATAACAACATTATGAAATAAAGCTTATTTTGTGAATGCATTCAAAATTTTCTACTTTATGAATGCTTTGCAATGCATATGATGACATGTCAAATTTTAGTACTAGATCAAAACACCAGAGGTGTTACATACAGTAACTTTATAATATTTAAAGAAGTTAGAACCGGCGCAAGTACTTTCACCGCTCTAGCTTTTCCTAGCGTCACTGAGTTGGCAGCACCCCCACAATGGTAGAAGCGATGCTTACTTTTTCACTCTTCTTTTCTGGCAGCACTTTAGCAACACACCGCGAAGGGCCTTAAGTCCCCAAACGCCCAAACGCGCACGAAATGACTAAATGAGCCCAGTTCCTGTTTGCTTGCTCCAATACGTAATTTTCAGGCGTTAGGCAGGATGGGATGCAGAGTCGTCGTGCTGAGTCCAGCACAGCTACGGAAGATTCCCAGGAGCAAACAAGAAAAAGAGAAACGACGAGACGAACGGAAACTAATGAATATACGTTTAGAATAAAATGCATGCATTGCAGCCTAACACAGTACTCCGCTGTCTGATTAGGCATGGTTAGGTACCATCCTCAATCTTGCGCACAGTAGCGTTGACCATCACCCACTCTGAACCGCTCAATCAATCTTGCGCACAGTAGCTTGATGTAAGCAGAATTAAATTCGCTTAAACTTCCACCAGTAGAAATACTGGCATCTCTTTTTTTTAAAAGAAAAGAAATATTGACATCTGAGCCACCGGTTTCCTGCGTTTCTGCTCTGAATCCTGCGTTGTCGGAGGGCACATCACTGACGGGGCGGTCGGTGAGGGCACACAAGCCGAACCTTCAGGGACAGCGAAAAGAAACTCGTACTAGACGGCTGGAGTGGACGCCGTCTGGGAAGAAGAAGAAGAGGTGGAAGCCGCCTTCGGTCCATCACGTGACGTGAGTAACGTGACGTGAGTAAGGATGGCAACGGGACGATTTCGGGTCGGTTATATGTGGGTTTCGGGTCTCGTGGGTTCAGGTTTAGGGTGATTTCTCATCTATGTTTTTCGGGTTTGGCCCCAAAACTAATATGGTTTGGTTTTAGGTTTGGTTTTCCATTCATGGATATTCAATGGATATCCGAAATAAATCATTTGGAATTAAAACTCATGTTTTATAATATGCTAATAATAACTTGTTTACTTATATTATTAAATTTATTTTAAGTTGACTCATGAAAATATTTATTATTTATTGCCTCTTGTTTATACATGTGAATATGTGTGTATATATATATCATGCATATGTTTATAGAAAGTCCTTGCTTCTCTTACTATGTTGTCATACAAAGCGGGTTTCAGGTATCATTGGAGTTTTAGGTATCCACGGGTTCAGTTTTGGTGACGGATTATCACCCGAATCGGTGTTCGATACAATTTTAGGTTTCAGGTTCGGTTGCACAGAGACTCCACCCGATCCAAATCTACCCCGTTCCATCCCTAGACGCGAGCAACCCGGAGGAATAGGAACGAAGTGGGTCCTGGCCCTGGCCGCCTGGGGGAGAGCGGAGAGGAGAGCCACGCCAATTGACTCCCACAAATCCTGGCAGCTTTCTCGATGCCAAGCTACCCCCGGTCCCCCGTCGGCCGTTCTGTGCAAAGCTCGCAACGCAAGCTTCTGAATTTGGAGGCACTCAAAGCTCGCGAAAACCGCATCGAGTCCTGATCAAGCATGAAGAGTACCCTTTTCCAGAAATCCGAGTTCTGTTTGCCATCATTCACAGGGACAGGGCACGGCAATTTTCCACGGTCAGCCGTCAGGTGCACGGTTCAGTTCTTTTCATCAGACCAAACGAGCGGTGCCGGTTCGGTTCAGTATGATTTATACAACCACAAAACACAACAGAGTTTGACCGATGAGGATTAGTTTCCTTGTTACAAGGACCCACAGCTACAAGGAAATTACCAGAGGATTAGTTTTTTTCTTTATATATAAAAAAATAGCTGAACTTTTTGAAAATTCGCAGGAATACGTACATGCCAGCCAACTACACGCAAAAAGGAGATTCATTGGACAGAAGAAAAAGAAATTCTGGTACAGGAGCACCCCACATGTGCTTATTATGACCCGACCCGGTGGTCTAGAAATTGGAAACGCCCCTCCCGACGACTTGCTCCGCCTCCCTCCTCCTGCTCGGTTGTTGCCACCACCCTTCCCTCCCTCCCTTCCTCTCCGCGTCGCTCCCCATCCCATCTTGGCCTGGACACCTGGGCTGCCCCCCCCCCCCTCCGTTTCCGCGCCCGCGGACGCGCCGAGTCGTCGGCTGAATCCCCCCGCCCGCCCGCCCGCCCGCCCGCCCGCCTTCCCGCCTCTGCCAACGTCGATCTGCGACCGAGCGACTACGACTCCGCGAGGTGGGGTGAGTTCCCTCGCCGTGATCCAGTTTTCTTCCCCCGTCGTTTCTGAGCTCTCACCACGCGGCTGTTGTTATTCGCCGACACCGGTGCCAACCGGTGCCTTTTCTCCGTGTTGTTAACGGAGATCCTTCTGTTCTGTGCGCGCGTCTGCGTGTGTATCTGTATAGGCGATGGTACTTGGACTTGCAAAGGTTTGATCTTGAGATGAATTTTAATCGTGCGTGGATCGCGTGGTTTGCAGATTCAGAGGTAGGACGAGGGGAGACGAGTTCCTGTCGGTTTCATTCTTGGCCGCCGACTTCACATGCCAACAACCCCAGGGAGCAGAAGCCAAGCTAGTAGGACCACTAGGCCTTGGATCTTGTCAGGTACATCAATTCCTTCCCTGCTTTACTCTCCTCTCTGTTTCCTCCTTTTTTGCCTCTATAATAACTCCACTGATCTGTCTTTAAACAGCAAAGGGGTGATTTTCGACCACTAAATTTCAAACCAAAATGCCGTCCTTTAAAGTTTACTGTGCACTACAAAAAATATATTTTATATAAAAAAACTGAACTATAGCTGATCATGTAAATTTACTTTCTATTGTGTGCTGGACGTTCAAATTTATTTAGTACAAAACCAATAAACTCGTGAGACTGCATACTTGAGTCCCCAAATGAGTGGTGCTAAGTAGAAGCAACTGATCTTTCGGGCACCCAGACCACAATTGGGCCCAGCCATCATAGTTTACTTTGTGCAACTTTTAAATTTCTCCCTGTCTTTTTCACAGGGATGGACTTTGCTGATCCGCGACGGAAACCTAATTTCACGGGGAAGATTGCCGTGGCTGCTGCCCTCACGGTCATGTGCATTATCGTGTTGAAACAGTCCCCTAGTTTCAGCGGTACCAGCGTGGTACGTCCTGAATCTCTCCACAACAACTACCCCCATGTCACTGTCGCTTGCTGTTGAGTTGGCACCACTTGTCATTATTCCTTCTTCCAGACGACTTAAGTACACTGTTGTTTAGTTTCCATTGAACATCAACGCTGCCATTATGGTGATTGGATGAGACATTTGTGCGATGAATGACGCCTTCTATTCTCATGGTTTAATGTTTGCTGTTGTAACCCTATTGTGCAATGGTTATTTTACATATACCTTTGTGCTGTTGTGCCAGGGTCATTTTACTGACACATTTATGCTACTGTGCCAGAGTTATTTTACTGATACATGTATGCATCGTTTGTTTTTTATAGTTATAATTCTGTCATAGTTGTACAGTTTCAACAATTTCCTATATTCATGCGTCTGCAGTTCTTTATTAGTAGTTTTTTTTTAATCTTTCCAACCGGAGGCATTTTGTTGATGCACTCACATTTCGTGCAGTTCTCTCGCCATGAAACTGGGGTGACCCATGTGTTAGTAACAGGGGGAGCTGGGTATATTGGCTCACATGCTACTCTTCGTCTCCTTAGTGACAAGTACCGAGTTACCATTGTGGTAATTATTATTCCTATCTCCCATTCTATTCCTCGCTAACATAGTTTGGTGGTAACAACAACTAACATTATTTGATGTTTACAGGATAACCTATCCAGAGGGAACATGGGATCTGTTAGAGTTCTTCAACGGCTATTTCCAGAACCTGGAAGGCTTCAATTTATTTATGCTGATTTAGGCGATGCCAAAGCTGTATCCTTCCTCTGAAGTTTAATAACTTAGTGCTCCCCTCCTCTTTACATTTCTGTGTTGGTGAGATTTGTTTTGCACTTAACCAATAATCAGGTGAACAAAATATTTTCAGAGAATGCATTTGATGCTGTTATGCACTTTGCTGCTGTTGCTTATGTTGGTGAGAGCACAATGGAGCCACTCAGGTAAAGGCTTGTCCTAGGCATGTAATGTACTGGTTTTCTTTTATTGCTCAAATATTTCAAAGCTTGGACCTACATGATTCTGTTGAATTTTCTTTGACGTGTATGTAGCAAAGCACCCTATGTTCCTTAATCATTGGAATGAAATTGCTACATAAGTCATCTAATTGCTATTCTGTTAAATCAAAATTAAATTTATAATGGAAGTCCACACAAGATTTGTCATTCTTGGAAGCGTACCTTCATTTTTAGCTCAAAATGCTTCTATAGTTTAAATGGATGCAGTGCAAGTTTGAATTTTTTTTGCTCCAATTGTTTTCTATGCTGCTTCCATGGTATTAGTTCACGTTGCAAAAGTTATCTGCAGCAAATGTTGTTCTTCCTAACCAACTGTATATACTCTGTTAATGATGATCCCTGGCTGCCCTGCACAGGTAAGCAACTAGCTTACCAGCACACACACTCACTCACTATGGATAGAGGTAGAAGAAGAGATTGAGAACAGCGCACACACACTCAGCACAAGCACCAACGTTGGCCAAAGCCCTGCCCTTTGGTTTGTGCCAACTTAACTGAGTATTACATTGCCCTTTGGATGGAATATATACAACTTTAGTTGTACCTCTACCAGGTACATAGGGCGTGTTCGCTGGTCTGGTAAAACCAGACCAGCCGGCTGATCCTCCTCAGCGAACACTGTTCATCAACCAGTCGCTACAGTGTTTCTCTCTCACAAAACCAGCCAGTTTCAGCCAAGTTTCAGACCAGCGAACGGGGCCATAGTTGTTGGCCAACTACCTACTCCTGAGTACAAGAGTACACCAATTACCTACTCCCAGGGTACAGGGTACACCAATTATCTACTCCTAAGGTACAGAGTATACCAACTACTCCTAGCTGTACAAAGCTTACCTCAACCCACTACCAAGACATGGCTGATGTAATAGCTACCAA
>NW_027097930.1:0-25384 GCF_019320115.1 Miscanthus floridulus | reverse complement strand
CCGATTTTAAGGATAAAATGGGATACAAAATCTATGTGCGTCCAGAGATCAGTCACACACATAAGCTGACAAATTATAAATATATCACAAGTGTTTTATTACATCATGAATAAGACAGAGTCTTCACATAATGTAGCGGAAATTAGAAAAAATCTCTCACGGTAAGCTCCACATCACAGGAACATCAACTGGTTGCCACAAGTCTAGTAATCCGCAGGAAATCGTCATTATCAAGCCATCTGCTACCCCTCCGGGATTTTTATCCAAATAATGAAATAAACAGCATAAGTACATGTCGTACTCAACAGTGTAACATGGGGTTCATGAGGCTCAAAAGCTTGACACATGTTTTAACACATTCAGAGCTTTTAGTTGTCATAATTTTAGCTTAAGAGTAGCAACAAGTTTATTTCAATTCCCAATGCAAAACACACGATCAATGTAAACATGAATAATGAATGCATAACAGATAATTTTTAGTGTTCATCTGTTCCGTAAATGTTCAAAGGCCGCTCGTGACCATGAGCCGGATGATATACCACTTTTACACTCTACAAGGTGTACACTTTCACTGTGAGTCATGATACCCATATACCCGGTTAATTACTCCTAAACCACTTCCAAGGTGAGCAGAGCAGGGGTCACTATGAAGCCTTTCAAAGGTTCGTCTAACAATTAGGGCCATTAGATTCACTCAGCAAACAGATATTGAAACACCCCCGTCGAATGGCACAATATCTATCCGGCTAACACATACGAGTAGACGTTGTCCTATACCCGATTCGGCAAGCCATTCTTACGCCAATAAAGGTAACCACTAACAAGATAGAAAATGTTCTCATACTGAGCTAAAGCCAGAGCCATGTAGCCCTCATAGCTGTACTGTAAGTCCTGGATGATCACTTACAGATAAGTCCTTAGGGAAAGGAATCTGAAGCGTTTAGAAAGTAGCTAAACACTCCATCCCCCTGACTCCAAGTTGCTAAAAAGTCATATTTTAATGTTTATTGCATATACCATTAGTCAGGTTATAGGATCATGGTTTAATTGAACACTAGCAAAGCTACCCAATGCACATCCCATAGGTGACAAGGTATGAGTTCAATTCTAGAGAATCCCTATCAAGGCGACACATGCAACATGAATTTAATGTATTAAAGTAAATAGGAAACAAGGATGATTCCATGCTATACTTGCCTTGAGCAAAGTACTCCTGCTGATCCGACTCGTCAAAGTAATACTCTGGTCTCCCACGAACTGCTCACCGTCTCAAAGCTATAGATTAGAGTAGTACACCCAACAGCATAAAACTAAGATGAAAAGTTTGGAAAATGAATCTACGTCTCGCTACGAACACACGGATGCGAAGATCACAAAAATCGAAGCTAAAACGAAGAAGTTATGATTTAAAACAAGTTTTTCTTTAGTAAAATAATAGATTAAATCTAACCTCAAATTTTAAAAGTTGAAAACATGTTCACCAGTAGTATGAACATGTAGATTACTTAATTACGAACTTAACGCAACTTGAACGGACCAAATCGGAGTTAAAACGAAGATTTTATGGCTAAAACAAATCTAGTGGCAAAACTATAAATAACTGAAAACGTATTTTAGATTTAACCGAACCAAAATATTCTTTCAAAAAACAAAACAAAATCAAAAAAGACATTTTGGACTGTGCGTTAAGACCCAATACTTGTAAGGTGGTTTTTGCAAAAATGCCAGCGAAGGGGTATCCTTCATCTAGGGCCGTCGGATTAGATACGAGCGGCGAGATCGGATCAGGCGGAAGAGAGAGAGCATGGCCGGCCAGAACAGGGCCGGTGGCGAGGTGTTTGCGGCAACGCCATGGATGAGCTCACCGGCGACATTGGTTTAGAGCCTACGGTGCATGACTTTTTGAACGGGAAGGTCTAGGAGAGAGAGGGGGCGACGGAGGACTCACCTAGAGTTGCCTCAATGGCGGAGAAGGAACAAGGCAGGTGCAGGCTCGACGAGGCGGGCGGCTCTCATGGCATCTAGGCAAGGCATCTCGGTTAGGTAAAGGCTAGCTCTGAGGTGAGATAGGGAGGCGGTGCGGGCTCGGCCAGCTATTTATGAGGCGCGGGACTTGGGCGGTACGGTACATGCGACGTAGCGGAGACACGGACGGCGTCGGCGCGGTCGTGCTCGAGGCGGACACGACATGGAGAGGAAGAAGATGCCCTAATGGGCAGGCCTAGTGCATCAGCGGGACAGAAGAAAGGAGGAGCACGGGTGACTGGGGCATGCGGAGCTAGGCTGGCGGCGATGATGGGCCAGCGCTGCTGCTGGGTCGATGCGGGGAATAGGAAGCGGCCAGCGCGCAGGCCCAAGCGGGGAGAAAGGCGGACTGTGGGAAAAAATGTGCTGCGCCGTGGGAAGAAACGGGCCACGGCGCGGAAGTAGGCCAACCAGGCCGAAAGCAGGGAAGGGAAGAAAGGGAAATTCATTTTCCTTTTCCAAATTTTTCAAAGCAATTTCAAAATTAGGTTTGGAATGCAAATTCAATTCAACTTGGAATCTGATTTCAAACCAAGCAATACAAAAAGATATGCAACAGCATGGATGCACACACATGATTGTGAACCTACATTTGATTTTAATTTAATAAAATTATTATTTTCCTAAATTCAAATGCCCACAAAAATACATAATAAATCAAATTCCCCTATTTTAAAAGGGGAAATTGGCTGGCGGACACCCACAGTGGTGGTCGTTTGCTGGCGGACACCCAAAGTGGAGCTGTATGCTAGAAGGCACTCTGGTTTGTTGTAATTATGCCAGAGGACACCGCGGGCCGGTTTCCACCGGTTGAGGAGAGAGAAAAATTCAGTTTGGACATCCGGTGCCCCTGAGCCATGTTTGGGTCTAGTTGGACCAGCTAATAACCGACCCAAGCTTGGTCTGGTTAACCAGCTCATCTCCATCTGTCTCAGTCTCGCCCGTCTCCATGACAAAGGAAGCGGCGGCGGCGATGGTTGCGGACGAGCGCGGCGTTGGCGGGCGGCGTCGTCTCGATAGGAAAGGGCAAGCAGAGGCCGGTGCAAGATGGCGACAGGCTCGGGCGCTTCGTCCTCGATAGGTTCGCGTGGAGTGAGAGAGGCACAACCACTGTGCTCTTTCTGTAGGACGGTGACTGTTGTGGAGTGGACGTCGAGAACCCAAAACAACCCAGACAAGCAGTTCTATACTTGCAGGAATTAGGACTGGGTGAGTTATTTTCATTTCATTTCTTTGTGGTCCATTTTGGCCTTTTGAAATCCTGATCTAGGGTTCATCCCAATCTTGTGTTCTTTGGCGTGAACAGGGCAACAGCCAGTGCGGGTTCTTCATGTGGAAGCCACCGAGCGCAGGAGATAGCGTGGATGCTGCACAGTGATGTTAGTCTTGAAGGCTTTGGAGAAGCCTCTATTGAACCTGACCAATGTTGTTTCTAGACAGAGGGCTGCTATGAGTAGAATAACTGGAGAGCAGAGAGTGAATAGGTGGATGAATGTGGCCAGTGTATTTGTAGGAGTTCTGAGCTTTGTTTCCATGTGCTTTGTTGCCATGTGGATGAACAATGCATGAACTTTGTTTTGTAATGTTTGTGAAATGAATGGAATGCAGTTATCTGACTGAACAATGCATGAACTTTACTTTGCTTTGTTGCCATGTGGATGAACAATGCATGAACTTTACTTTGCTTTGCAATGTTTGTGAATGTTGCCATGTGCTTTGTAGGAGTTCTGAGCTTTGTTGCCAAGTTTAATACATTTTCATCATTACCAACTTGAATACAGCAAGCAACATTACCATTAAAAGGTAGGTGGCACAACAACCATACTAAGTTGACTAGAATACAATACCAAGTTCAGTGCAATACAATACCAAGTTCACTACAATACCCAGTTCACTACAATACGCAGTTCAATACAATACCAACTACAATACCTCCAGCTATTGCAGTTTGTTCTAGCAGTGTTCATATGCCATAGAAGCCACAAAAGCACAGAAAAGCACATAATCTTTCTTCTCTTTTTGTGTTGCTTGCAGTGCCTACAAGTCCTTCAGGGCCCTCTTGCTCCTAGTGCAAGCGCTTGGACTTCCTGGGTAGCTGTGAGGAAGCCTGACTCCTAGTCAGGGGCCTTGGGCTATGTACCACTTGGTGTTTGGCCTGGGTCCTAGTGACTGGGGAGTTTGGAACCTTGCAAGATGAAACATGTGGTTAAGATGTAGTAAACTAACTGAAATGAAGGCAAGAGATGGATCACGTACTGTGTAGCTTGTTCAGGAGGTGTAGGCTCAGCAGGAGTTGCCTTCTTCTTCTTGGGTTGTTCCCCTTGGAGGAGGCCTTCCTCTTCCTCTTCTTCTTAGATGGGTCATCTGTGGTCTCTATAATCTCAACCACTTTTGGCTCATAAGTCTTCCTCTTTCTTTGGTGGTGCAGGTGGTGGTGCATCAGGGTCTAGGACAGTTTCATTGCAGGTTTTCTGGAGGTGGCCAAATCCACCATACCTTTTACACCTTCTCTTCTCCCTGCTGCTTGACCCATCTTCCTCAGCACCAACCAGCCTTCTTTTCCTTGGCCTTCCTGCTGCTCTATTGCATTTAGGAAGAAGGAGAGTGAAGCCAATGTCCACCTTTTCGCATTCTTCTTTGCTTGGCATAGGAGCCACAACAGTTGCATAAGCTGCTTTGAACATTTCTAACGAGTAGTAAGGGGTCCACAAAGTCCTCCCAATTCTACTCTTCTTGTGCCAATGTAAGCTATGGCATGCACACAAGGCAAACTAGTTAACTGCCAACATCTACAAGTGCATTCTTTATTTCCAGATCAATAATGAACCTCCATGGGACTAGGTCCTTATTCACTCCTACTTCTCCAACCATTGGGCCACTCCTGTGAATGGTGTACTTTACATTTCTGCTTTTGTTGTTGCAGTTCCTTCATTACATGAGGCAAAACCTTAAACCTAGACAACTTTGTGGCCAGCTGCCTCCTTGTGCAAAACTCTCCATGATCATTGCCTTATCTTGTCCATGAGATCTAGAACAGGTAAGGACTTCTCTTCCTTGATCCAACTGTTGAAGGTCACAGCTATGTTGTTGTGACATAGTCACATTGCTTGTTGTGCTGAACTTTGACCTTGCCCATAGCTGTTTGTGATTGTCCATTAGCCAGGTTGTTGCCTTTGGGCATGCCTTAAGCATCTCATTCCAGTGTCTATCACGGGTTGTTTGCTTGTAGCACCTTGATGCAGGCCACAAGTTCTTTTCAAACACTTCACCCCTAAATCTCTTCTAGAAATTCTTCACAAGATGCCTCATGCATTCTCTGTGCTCTACACCATATGTGAAGACTTTGGTAACTGGCTTATTCATTCCTTTGCCTGCATCAGTTGAAATAACAACACCAATTGAAGATATCCTTGTCCACCACACGCATGAAGTTAGCAGTTACATGATATCATCGAGCCCATCTGATCTTTGCTCTACATATGCAGGTACTCTAATTGCCAATCTATAGGCGGGGACTCAGATCCATCCTAATTCAAAAAAAACCTTTCTAATGCATCCACAGTCATACAAATCAAAAGAGGTACAGGTTCAAGAAATCTCACCCTTTTGGAATCCATTTCAAATTAGGCACCCTAGGCGGACAACCAGTGCACTGTGTGTTCTTCCTATTGGGGACTTCATCTTCGGGTCGTGGGGGGTGCTGCCAGATCCTCTGCCCCCCATGGTGGATGATGGCCGAGGCTGGAGGTGTAAGCGGCGGGTGGAGTGGACGGGCGTCGCGGCGGGCACCGGAGTGGAGTGGGTGGTGGTAGGAGTGGGATTGGGGAAAGTGACGGCCGCTAAAACCCTAATAGATGGGACGGGCCGGTTAACCAGACCAGGCTCAGGTCAGGTTATTAGCTGGTCCAACCAGACCCAAACGTGGCTCAGGGGCACTGGATGTCCAAACTGAATTTTTCTCTCTCCTTAACCGGTGGAAACTAGCCCGCGGTGTCCTCTAGCATAATTACAATAAACCAGAGTGTCTTCTAGCATACAGCTCCACTTTGGGTGTCTGCCAGCAAATGACCACCATTGTGGGTGTCCGCCAGCCAATTTCCCCATTTTAAATTATGCAAATTTTAGGGTGTTACACCATGCTATACTTGCCTTAAACTTAGATCCTTCTTCAAGTAAAACTCCAAGAGCAGGCATGGTACACTACGAAGTTTTTCTCTAGTCGTTATAATAAGGAGCAGCCGCTAAGGATTCTATCTCCCAAGTGTTACGGAGTCATCTCTAGAAGTGGCACTTATACACGCAACATAGTACACACCTTGGGGATGAGGCCCATATCCAGCCTGGTATGCCCCTCTTACCATTTCGGTAAACTGCTACAAACTAGAAAGAGCAAGGTACTAGACTAAGACTAGAGTCATGTAGTTCTCATAGTTGTACTGTAAGTCTCGGATGATCACATATAGATAAGTCCTTAGGTAGAGGAATCTAGAGCACCATAAAAATAGCCCAATGCTCTAGCCCCCTTGTTCCATGTTGCTAAAAAGCATCTTTTAATGTTTATTGCATATACCTTTAGTCAAGTTACAAGATCATGGTTGTAGTTGAGCACTAGCATCATACTATCCAATGCAATACCCTATAGGTATCAATACACAAGGTCAAAGTACTAGGAAATCCTTAGTGGTAATCAAGGTAGACACATGCAGCATGACTTAAATGATTAAAGGTGTATAGGACAACAAAGAAGATCCCATGCTATACTTGCCTTAAACTTAGATCCTTCTTCAAGTCCAAAACTTCAAAAATCTGCTTCTTGATTCACCACGTATAACTCACTAACTGGACAGGATCATAAAGCACCACACAAGCATCCATGTAATCATACACGAAGCAAGCAATAGATCTAAATTAGAACAGCACACCAAATATAAAATCAAGATAAAAAGTTTGTAAAGCGAATCTACGTCTCGCTATGAACACACAAACGTGAAAATCACACTAATCGGAGCTACGATGAAAAAGATACAACTACAAAAAAAATTGTTTTAAAAAGAAAACTATAGGCTTCATTTATTTTAACTATATAAATTCATATATATATATAATATTTTTATAAATAATATAAATTGAATTAAGTCAAATTTAGATTTGAATTATAAAACTAAAATAAAACAAGTCATATTTTATTTATAAAATCTAGTTGCATAATTATTATCCAAATTAGAAGTTAAACCATGAAATTCTAGTATTAGTGACATGATAAACATTGTCACTAACACGTAGATCTAGTTGTAATGAATCTAGCACAACTTGAACGGGTCAATTCGGAGCTAAAATGTAGAAGATATGAATTAAACAAGATTTCCTTTAATAAAATAATAGATTCAATCTAACCTCAAATTTTAAAAGTTGAAAATGTATTTAACAGTAGTATGAATATGTAGATTATGAAATTACGAACCTAACATAAGTTGAACAGGCCAAATCGGAGTTAAAACAGAAATTTTATGGCTAAAAAAAGATTATTGGCAAAACTGTAAATAAGTGAAAACGTATTGTACATCTAAACTGACGAAACTACGCTTTCCAAAGAAGAAAACATAATCTGTGATTCGCTTTGGACCGCGGGTTTGAAGACAGAAAACTGGAGGGGCTCTTTAGCAATTGTTCCAGCCGAAGGGGTATCGACTTCGAATGGCCGTTGGATCTAGGATAGGGGCTGAGATTAGACAGGGACGGGGAAGAGAAGACTGGCCGGCCGACGGTGAGGTCGGTGGCGGCGCCATGGGTGGTGCTTGTCGAATTCGGCCTACAGACCACCATTTAACGAAGAAAGAGCACGGAGAGCTAGAGGAGACGACGCCGAACTCGTTCGGATACCTTAGCAAGGCGTGGAGCGGATGAAGATGGCATGGCACGCGGCGAGGCGGACGGCATCGGCGGCGGCGCTAGGTCACGGCGGCCCGGTGAGGGTGGCTGTGGCTCTGGAGCTAGGGATTGGAAGCAGAGGGCACGGGCATCCGCTATTTAAGGCCCTGGAGACTTGGGAGGCACGACAAGGAGAGGAGTGGCTGGCGCGGAGTCGGAGGCGATGACGGCAGTCATGCCCGAGGCAGATACAGCTCGGAGGAAGAGAAACAGTGAGTCTGATAGGTGGGGCCCGACTGTCAGTGGAAGGAAGGAGAGAAGAGACGCGCGACGCGACGGGGAACTAGACTGCCTGCTTGCTGGGCCATGCAGAGGGGAAAGAGCGGCCCGGCGACTGCTGCTGGCGCAAGCGGAAGAAGCGGGGCTGGGCTGCGCGGAGCTAAACGGACCAGAGCAGTGGACAGAGTGAGTTTTCCTTTTTCCAATTTTTTTCCTATTTCGTTTTCAAAACTAAATTCAAACACAAACCAAATCAAATTCAAATAGAGTTTACAATACACTTTTTTAACTCAAGTAAAAATAAGGAATTTTAGTAAGTCTTCTCAAAAATAATTTTTACAACTTTTTAAATTCTTTTATTTTCAAATGTTCTTTTCTTTTACTTCAAAGTCATTTTCTAAAACATTTTAAATCCTTTTGAATTTTAGTCAAAACCACTCATCTCCGAGAATCAAATGCAACAGCATGAATGCACAAACATGTTGCTACCTTATGATGAATTTGAATTTAATGAAAAATTTTATTTTTCTATATTTCATGAGCACAAAAATTCTTAAATTAATCATTTTAACCCTATTTTCAAAAGTACAAATTTTAGGATTGTTTAGGTGTCTGTGACAAAAATTCCTAAATTAATCATTTTAACTCCTGGCTGCAGCGCAGTGCACTGCCCTGTATAAATATACGCGGCGCAGGTGTGAGGCGCTGCTCGCCCCTGCATTACCATTAGCTATAGTCAACTACGACTCCGTGAGTGCACTGCATTATATTGCTCGCGCGCGCTGCTAGCTAGAGCGCCGTCCATGGCAGCGGCGAAGAGCGTCGACTTTACCGCCGGCGTCAACGGCGGCTCGGCAACGAACCCAGCCAATGATGGCGAGGGCCGCCGCCGAGACATCGAGGCTGGCGGCGGGTGGGCGAGCATGCTGGCTCCGACGACGACGGCGGCGGCGGAGACACAAAGGCCGCCGAGGGAGCAGCGCCTGGCCTCGCTGGATGTCTTCAGAGGCATCACCGTCGTGGTCAGTCGTAAGCTCTGCAGGCACCCTCCCTCGCACTAGCATTCATTTAACTACGTTCCTGTTCCTACTCTCGTTCATAGAACTGCATGCATACACGCGTGCACGTACGAACACTGATAAATAGTGGCCATGGATGGATTGGTATGGGTCTCGTCGAGGAGAGGACCAAGGCCAGAGACGACGAACAGCGAGATAAGGAACCTGCGGCGGTGAGTGCCCGCCTGGTGGCGCGACTTCTCCATCACACAAACAACAGTGAATAACATACATATATTTGCAGACAAGGCGCTTGCGAGTTAGTTTTTGGCTTGTTGCAACAGAAGCAACGGTGGAACCGTTTGCGCTATCAGAAAATGGACGGCCGCGATCCTGGCCGGCAGCCACTAGTACGGCCTCGCCGGGTTTTTGTGCCAGTCCAGTTGGTCGTTGAGTTTTGCACATATATTAAGCTAGCTGACGAAGATACATATACTATGTGAAGAAATACTATTATTTTTAATCTAAAAAATACCTTTATTTTTATCTAGGGAATTTTCCACCGCAACAGCCTCATAGCCTATGGTACTGTTTGGATCCATTAGCTGAGCTGCTATTAGTGGGTTTGGCTCAACTAGTGATATAGTTGTTAGTTAGGTATTAGCTAACAATTAGCTAGACTATTAGCTGGACATGTTTGGATCCAAATGAGCTAATTATTAGCAGTAACTATTAGTTCTATAGATCCAAATAGGGTTTATGTATACTGCTTCCTTGATAAATTTGTCTCCCACCAGTGGAATCACGCAAACACTTATATAATTGCCCAATGACTACTGATAGACATGCATGTGTTGTGAACAGACATATACGGTCTTAAAGGCATGGTTGGATCCACTGCTGCTACTAGTTAGCAGCGAAAATTAGCATTAGTGGATCCAAATAGACTAGCTAATTAACTATTAGTTCCACTAGCATATTTAGGGCTCCTACTAGATGCCAACCATCTATTAGTAACTTATTAGTAGGTGGATCTAAACGGTCACCGGCTAATAATTAGTTAGCTAATAGTTAATAGCTATTAGCTAGCTGACTATTAGTATAAGTGGATTCAAATAGACCCTTATAATAACGAACGGAGGTGGTGAGTAGTTTCAATTATATCTTTGGGCCATGTCGTTGTCGTCAACATGTCTGCGAAATGCACGGCCGTGTGTCGTCTGGTGTTTTGGGTTTTTTTTTTGTTGCGTTGTGGATGAGCAACTCCTAAACGACCGACCTGATGATGCCACGGTTTGTGTCCTGAGTAAATAATATTAGTAAGTAAATAAGGGAGTTGTTATATTATTTCATTTCAGATGCCTGAATTTATAAAAATTTTCAGCCCACAATAATCTCACACAATGATGAGCTAGTACAATTAAAAGGATAACACTCACAAGGAGACAATTTATAACATTTTTATTTATATATATATATATATATATATAGCCAAAACAATGACAACATTACATGTTAATTACCTGAACAACGACAAAACATCTGCCGGCACCTAAGATGTAGAAGTGAATAAATAAAGTAACAGGCGTCTTTGAGTGATCAACAACGTGTGATGTGATATAAAATGCGAAGCAAATACATCGACACGCGTAAAACAAAAGAACATTTCAGATGAGCCCAGGCCAGTACGTCGCTCAATAGCTAAATTAAAGCTTGAGCTTCGTATTCCAGGCTTTTTTTTGATTATGTTCCATGCATAAAAAAATGATTGTGTCGTATAGATGAAAATATCATTTTCGGAGGGATTTTTCCATGGTCACAAACTATATATACTTCCCTGTTAAGTTTTATCTGTCTCACCTGTGTGGAATTTCACGGACACATACATACCCACGATATGGCGACGACTACTGATAGGCATGTGTTGTGAACTAGCTAGAAATATATGTAGGTGATGTTAATTTCTCTTGTCTCTTTGGCTTGGGGCATGTCGCTCTCCCGTCAACAAGTCTACGAAATACATGGCCTTGTGTCGTCCGGTAGGGTCGTAGTCTTTTGTAGCGTACGTCGCGGGCAGTTCCTGGCTAAACGATCAACCTGTAGCTCAAGGCACGTTGAGTGATCAACAACGTGTGCTGTGATACAATTTTTTTTTAAAGAACCGAAGAAAATACATCTATCCACACACGTAAATACAGATCAACAAGATGCGTCACTCGATCAATAGCTAAAGGCAGAGGTAGTTCATTGACTGACCTGAAGAACTCAGATATTATTTTCTAATTTAGTCCATTTCCAATTTTCCATGGAAACAAAGAGGCCCTGGTCCCCCGCACCAAGTGATAAGAGACAACACCCAGAGTCCAATGGAGCTTTGAGTCTCCGTGTCATCTCTCTGTGTGCCTTATTGCCTGGCATTTCAAGTACGTTTCGATCAACACAGAAGGCCTGAAAAAAAAAGACAAATTCATTACTCAAAGTCATCATTCGTTCAGAAAAGGTCGTCATTCCAAATTACCAATTCCTACATCTGTGGCATAATGAAATAATGATGTAGTAAATGCTCTACCTTTACAAAAATATTACAGTGTTTTAGTGTCTCGAAGTAGAAGTTTCCAAGTAGTAGCGAGAATATGATACAAACATAATACAGTTTCATCATTTTAATCGTCATTTAGATATTTCGTTGACAAAAAAGCTCTCTCAGTATATACTTAACTATATATGGCTACCTACCTTGCAAATATGACAGCTTATGATACTTGTGGACGATGTTGGTGGCCTTGTCCCAGCCTTCAGCCACTCTCCGTGGGACGGCGTCACACTAGCAGACTTTGTGTTCCCCTTCTTCCTCTTCATTGTTGGAGTCTCATTGGCCTTTGCATACAAGGTAGTTGAACAAAATTCCAATGCAAACATTATATATATGATGTTGAATAGCAAAGACTTAATTACCGTATACTTTGTATTTTTTTTGTTTATAGCTTGTATATATGTTGAAAAAGATTCTCATGTAAGCAGTTCATTTTGTATAGAGAGTGCCAAACAAAACCCTGGCAACCAAGAAGGCTTTGATCCGGGCTTCAAAGCTCTTCCTTCTAGGTCTGCTACTGCAAGGTATAACATTGGCGTGGTTCTTAGTATTTCTTCATTCGGTTGATTAGTCTCGATCGATGATTTGTTCAATATGTATGCATCTTTCAATCTAGCAAAAACATTGGAAATAACAATATAACTTGACCTTTTCTATTCAAGGTGGCTACTTCCACACCATCCACGATCTTAGCTATGGAGTCGATCTTCGCAAAATACGGTTAATGGGCATTCTTCAGGTATCACTAGTTCTATCTATTTGTCACCCACATTCTAGGAGTCTACACACATCCGTTTTTTTTTCTTTTCTAAAAGATCATATATTATGCTGGAACTAAGGCTGCATATATGTATCTCCAATCCATCCAGCAAGCATCCAAAATTTCAAATTAAAATTGTCCACTTGTTGTAGAGAATTGCAATAGCCTACTTTGCAGTGGCACTATGCGAAATATGGCTACGAGGTGGTGCAAGTGATGACAATGGAGCCGGCGGCTATGCCTTGATCAGAAGATACCGTCATCAGCTGTAAGTAATGCATGCTACAACATCAACAGACACTTGAAATAATAGTAAATTATAGCTAGTTGTAGAGAATTACAGTTTTTGCATTGCGTCACTGTTTGTTATATTATTTTCTCTTACTTTTGCAAAGGTTTGTGGGTTTGGTTCTCACAGTCACCTACATGGCGCTTTTGTATGGCATGTATGTGCCAGACTGGGAATATATGGTCACGTCTCCAGATACCACCTTGAAGCAGTTTATGGTAATTATAAATTAATAAATATGTCAATAAAAATTTCAGATCCTTTTATTTATATATATATATATATATATATATGTGTGTGTGTGTGTGTGTGTGTGTGTGTGTGTGTGGGCGCGCGCGCGGAGCTTGTTTCAAGATGTTCTTTGTTCTGTTTATGACCTATATATTGCTGCATCCAGGTGAAATGTGCGGTGAGGGGTGATACAGGGCCTGGTTGCAATGCCGTCGGCATGATCGATCGACATGTTCTTGGAATCCAACATCTCTACACACACCCGGTTTATCTCAAAACAGAGGTATGAAAACACATTCAGTTGCTGAAATATATGTGGCCTAGAAGTTCACATCCATGAATGAACCTTCACTGTTCCTATTTGATCCTGGAATTTCTAAAACTGTTGTTTAAATGTTCAAGTTTGTTGAGAAATGAGAACTAATTAACAGTCTACATATCTACTTTTTGAGTAATTATAGCAATGCAGCATCAACTCCCCTCGAAATGGGCCGCTTCCATCAGATGCTCCAACATGGTGTGAAGCCCCCTTTGATCCTGAGGGCCTGCTCAGGTAATTAGTGCCTTACACTTGTCTAGCTAGCTACTTTCTAATATCACTTCCTGTAGTCCTAAACTATGTCTTTATAATTTGTAGTTCCGTGATGGCAATTGTGACCTGCTTGATTGGCCTCCAGATTGGCCATATCATTGTGCACTTCAAGGTATATATATATATATATATATACCCAGAGCCAAAGTTCAGTTTCAAAATGTCTCCTCATTCTAAATTTTTTTGCTCTTTCTATGGGAGTTATTGTATATATTCAATTTAACTTTTAATTGCTACTTTTTTTTTACTACAGGAGCATGGTAAAAGAATAGTACGGTGGTCGATTCCATCGCTAAGCTTGCTGATTCTTGGCTTCTCACTTGACTTGTTTGGTAATAAAATGATTTGTTAACCAAGCATTTTGCTAAGACCATTGTTAATAATTGTGTTGTATGTTTGCCCCTTTCTACACCCAAGATAGAACAATATTCTCACATAGAATTCACCACTGAAAAAAAATCGGAAGTGTTACTATTGTGCGCTTACTGAAAGTTTCGGTACTGGGCCTTCAGCAATCGAATGTCAACGGTTACTTCTGAAATATTGTTCAGTAATTCAGTGTGGTGTAGTTATGCCCTAGGTGTAGATTATATTGGCACTTTTTTCTATGTAGTACGGGATTATCATCTTCAATTTTGTGGATTAACTTGCAGGCATCCACATGAACAAATCGTTGTATAGTCTGAGCTACACCTGCGTTACCACGGGCACAGCGGGCCTCTTCTTTGCAGGAATCTATTTGCTGGTTGGTGACAATAACTTTATTTTCTAAAATAATCACATTATAAGTTCTTCCATTCATTTGATGGAGTATTGCAGTAGTCGAGGTACCCAAATGGGAGGAAATGTTGTAAAAAAAATTAAATCAAACCAATTGAAATAAACCCAGTATATGGTCAAAATTTTATTACTAACTAATTTTACCTTATGGTATGTATGAAACAATGCATTTCCCAATTGATAATCGCTTTTATATCTTAAAATTACTAATTTGAGGCTTTCAATGGAGCCTCAATGTTATTTCTTATGAGATGCTTTAGAACAAAAGATAAATTCTAAAGATAATTATTACAAAGGTAGGACGATCTAGCCAATGTTTTTAAATCGGCCAACCGTCGCTAATTGCCCTGGCACCGATAAGGACGACCAGGATGATTAATAGACGATAAGGACGATTAATCAACCTCTTATCAGTCTAATCGTCCTGTATATAGTCGGACTATATATCATATAAGTATGGTATATATACTATATACTTATATAGGAGACATCGAGCATCAAGATTTGAGCATAGTGCAACAGGAGGGAGGAGGAAGCAGCAGGACTGCAAGAGGGATGAGGAAGCAGCGCGCAGTAGGGAAGTTGCACAGACGGGCTGCTTGGATTGGAACCAGAAGGGAGGTAGGAGGGAGTGAGGATGGAGGGGGAGAGATCACACAGCAGGTGTAGCCGACGGCTGGAGACTGGGAGTGAGGACTGAGGGGTGAGAGAGAGAGTGGGGGAGGTATATAAGAGAACCCCTAATGGGTCTGGCCTAAACAAATATAGCCCAGTAAGCTAAAGCAACCCATCTGCGGTCTACCTATTTGGTGTTGATCGGCTAGGAGACCTAATCGGATGATTTATCACGAGTAATCAATGATTAATCGGACGATCAGGTTTCTGATCGCTCTGATCGAATCGGAGGGCCTAATCGAGTGCTAGGTACCGATAAGAACGATTAATCACGATTAATTGGATGATTAGATAACATTGGATCTAGCTATCAATTATGTAGACTATAATAATTAATGATAATAAAAGTCATAGGGTCTACTCTATTTCTAAAGAATAGAGCCTTTTGAAAAAAATAAAAAGGAGTTTTTTGAATAAATAGTACTATAAACACAAGAGTTTCAACTCAACATGCACATAAAAAATTACAGCAAGTATGAAAATTTGGATTCATGACATCATGATGCATGACAGGGGTACAACATAAGATCCACCATAATAACTTTTAAGCTAAGATTTCAGCTAAACATATATTGAAGACACATGAAGTGTCATGGTGAGAGTGATATGGATGAAAAAATATATAGATTAGCTGATAAGTCCATCACAGTTGGACTGAGTATCTAGGTAATATGTTAGAAAATAAATAGAGAGAAAGCACAAATATCAGTAATTTTGTTTAGTCATAGGTACTGGACATGAATTACATCTCCTAATATTCTTTGATATGCTAGTTTATCTAACTGAAGGTCTGTAGTTTATGCCAACTGTTATGAAAAGAGTGTGTTACATGGATTATGATGTCACCGACATGATATATATAAATATAACTATGCACTTTCAGGTGGATGTTTATTGTTACAAGAAGCCGTTTTTCCCTATGGAGTGGGTGGGAAAGCGTGCTCTCATGCTTTTTGTTCTAGTGGCATGCAACATCGCCCCAATCCTGATACATGGCTTCTATTGGAGGGAACCACAGAACAACCTTGTAAGATATATTTAAACATGTTTTGTTAGTTTCTTCATCTGATATTCCAGTTCATGAAGCGCTAATATTTTAACTTAATACAGTGGTGTCATTTGTTTGTGTGTGACAGTTGAAATTCATCGGAATAGGAGGCTGACCGCAGTGTCGATGATTTATTTAGGAGAGAACAATAACATACACCACCGGTTTCGTCAATAGTGTGGTACCCACATGTTTAGAGTTGGCGCTCTTACACGGAAAAAGTCAATTTACAAATCATGTTCGCTGTATTAGTTGGGTTTTTTCTTTTTACATTTTCTCTCACTATAAACACTGAGGGTTTGTTTGGTTGCACTCATGTTCATCTCAGTCCGTATGTTTTCATCTCCATTTACTCCAGCACACGTGAGTTGGAGTGGACACGAGTGCAGCTAAACAAGGCCCGAGGGCTATTGCAGTCTGGTTTTTCCAATTTTGTTTTCCATATATATCATCCTTTTTTCCCATAATTTGAAATGTCATTCAATACAAACAAAGTCGCAGGGCACACAAAAGGCTCCAAAAAAAATCAACAAATGGAATTTACCACAACATTCACCACACACACATAATATTATTCAAGAAAAACAGCGCAAAACAAGCTCAAACAGATCACCGATGTACACAAGGCCGGTGCCGCACACATACAGATGAATGTAAATAAACGCTGCACTGCAAAGATGGATCACATCGGAGCCGGCGCTGCCGGCGAGCCGCCGCTGCCTTGGTCCGGCTGGTAGTATGGCATCACGGTATAGACAGTCTGCATGATGGTCATGACGAGTAGGAAGACGGCGGCGGCGAGCGACATGAACGCCCAAGGGCTCCGGAAGTAGGTGTGGATGAGGTTGGCGCGCCACATGTTCCACGGCTTCCGGCAGTAGGCGTTCACCTCCCGGTGCACGGCGTCCAGCGCGCTCTCGGGCTCCAGCACCACGTCCTTGGAGATGCTGTTGAAGAGCTTGGCCACGGCCTTGTCGCTGCCGACGGCGTTCTGGATGATGCCCTTGGAGCTGAGCAGCGCCACGTCCTTGGCAGAGTCGATGATGTTGTCCATGAAGAAGATGTACGCCGTCACGTCGTTGCCAGCGCCGACGTGCAGCCGCTCGAACGCCATCATGTTGAGGAACATGTACTCGGTGGAGTCGTCCACCGTTACCGCCGGCATGCTCAGCACGCCGTGCCGGAAGCGGATGTCGTGGAGGCTCTCCGAGATGCTGTTCTTGAACCGGATCCCGGCCTCGTACAGCTCCACCGCGGACCGGATGATGTCCGTCTCCGGCACCTGGCGCGGTGAACTGTGCTGGTAGTGGCCGTAGAGCATGTTCCGGCGGTGCACGTCCAGCGCGTGGAGCCCGATGCCGACGCCGGAGGTTGGCAGCCGGGGCGTCGGCGTCAGGAACCTCAGCACCATCCTGTTGATGGCATCGCCATTCTGCATCCATCATGATTCAATGATTCATGTGCACATGCATGAAAGTTTCATGTTAGTTCTGGTTCTAGTTCAGCAGTAAGATGATATATAAAGTGATATTCGATCTGATCTGATCTGTTCGTAAATTTCTGATTTGTGACATGTTAGACCTTAGAAACAGAACCCACTTTGTTTTTTGAAAAGCAAGTGTGATACCATGTGAAAAGAAGAGAATTCAAGATGATGGACGGTGACAGGAACACGCCTAGCTTTGCCTTTTGCTTTATTTTGGCTTCGATTCGATCGATGCCTTGATAAAGCGAAGCATAAAGAAAACACTACCTAAAAAACGAAACGAATCTACGAGTTCGACTGCATGCATGACTTCTCGATGGATACCATACCGTAGGCTTGCCAGTCTCGACGGCGACGAGCTTCTCGAGCAGGATGAGCGGCAACTGGTTCTCGAGCATGAGCATGTCGCGGCGGATGTAGGGCACCATGTAGAGCACCCCATGGTGGCTGAAGATGGGGTCGTTGGGCGCGTAGTCCACGGGGGTGTTCCTCCCGTCGAGGCCGGCGGCCCTCATCACCTCCAGCAGGAAGCAGCCGTCGACGATCATCACCTCCAGGAACCGCTCCCTCCCGCCGCCGGCGCCGCGCCAGTCGGCGCCTAGGTCCAGGTACGCGCTCTCCAGCGGCTCCGCGATCTCCTCCACGGCGGCCACGAAGTCCTCCAGCGGCCGCTTGGCGCGGCGCAGCAGGTGCCGCAGCGCCCGGCGCTTGTGCTCCTCCATGGGCAGCAGCTCCGGGTCGCCGTGGTGGAAGGGGCCCAGCGACACCACCTGCGGCTTGTACGCCTTGGGCTTGAGGTCCTTGATGCACGCCGGCACGCGGTAGATGCAGTGCCGCTGCCACCGCGACACCTCCACCGACGCGTCCGCCTCGCTCAGGTCCTTCTCCACGTCCACCACCCACGGCCGCCTGCCGCCGGCGCCACCGGCCGCCGCCATGATGGACGATCCGATCGACCAGCAGTTGATGATCAATGCACGTAGCTGATGATTTGTCTAAGTAAACATAAACATGGAATATATTTGATCGATTGCTAGCTACCTAGATTTGTAGGATCTTCATGGAGGCATCGATGTTAGACACTAATCTAGGCTAGATCGATTGAACCTTAAATATATAGAGCTACGGGGATGATCGATAGCTAGGCGCGTTGCCAATGGCAACTAACGTACGTACACATATGTGGTTACTTGCGTTGCATGCCACCGCGTGCGTGCGAAGTGCATGAAAAAGATGTCACTGTCATGTGAATGCATATGGCTAGCAGCTATTCAATGAGTTCTAAGCTTAGTCTAGTGCTCCATTCGAAATATAATTTTGTTTTCTTTTTAAGAAAAAGGAATAATTTTGGCCTCTACAAACGTACAGAGTCAATCTCTTACAAGATTTTCAGCATAAATGCTGATTAACAAATAAAGGGAAAGAGCAAACTTTAGAATTAAATTTTATAAGCAAAGTCTATTATTGCTTTTCCATATTCATTCTTGGTGAAGATATTTAGCGCGACCACCTCCAAACATTTGCTCGACAACCAGATCATATCTCTCTAGTGTCCTCACGCTGCAGCAACGCCTAAAACCCCAGCCAATATGTTTCCTTGATCGAAGGTAGCCTGCAAAAAGGAAGTATATAGCGTTTTCTAGGCTAACTATATTTTTTCACGTTGGAATGCGACGCGTCACACAATCTATGGTTATCAGGTCGGCAGAGCTCAAAGATAAGTAAATATCGGTTAACTGGTTGTGAAGATGCAGTCAAATGAGTTACATGCTTAGTGCCGTGAATGTCTAGGAATAGATTATTTTGGTCACCGAGAGGTGCACGCTTTTATGGCTAAGAGATGATCGTACTCATCCCCGATGCAAAGTACATGATTTAATGTTTACTTATGCTTTTAGAGCTGTTCTGCAACTATGAGTGCTTAACGCTTTAGCCTCCTTCCCTCCTATATAATCTTAATGTTTTAGCCTTCTTCAGCCCTATTTGGATCTCCTAAAACACCATAAGAATGGTATAGAGCAACATAAGAACGAGATCCAAACACTTGTATTCTAGGGAAGATATTTTTGTTATCTAACTATCTACCCAAAGCCTGCTATTTGGAGATACTTCCTATGCAAAGACAATAATCTAGATTATTTGTTCGCTATTTAGTTCCTCTATTCCAAATTGTAAACCATTGTGGGTTTTCTAAATACATAACTTCTACTATATATCTAGACATAATGTATATCTAGATACGTAGCAAAAGCTATATATCTAGAAAAGTCAAAATGACTTATAATTTTGAACGAAAGCAGTTGACTATATTCTCACAATGAGAATGAGATCCAGAGCATAAGGGTCGTTAAACTACTTCTTGCCCTACATCTTCCAGGTGTTTTTGGCCTAATTGTTCAAGCGCTAACTCTCTTTAATTGCACTGCTAGCTGTCATCTTTTCTCATAAATAATGCAATGTCTAAAGAGAATATTAACTGAGTGTAAGATGATCATTTTATCTAATCTTGGTTCATGTCCTCGGGTCTAAAAACCACGAGTACTGTAAATCGGAGATACTCTACCTAGGGCTAGGCTAAAAGTTTAAACCGACTAAATGGTGATTAAACGGGATAAATAGCTGATTAAACGTACACGACAAGCCACTGTAGCTAAATGGGCTAATAAACGGTCATGTAGGCGAACAATGACTCTACCACATTTAGAATTTTCTGCAGAGGTTTTACATAACGATGTGATCAAGATGCCAGTGCGAATTATAATTATAATGTAATAATATAATAATGTGTGAACTTATTGATTAGCTGGCCAGAACAAACATTGAGGAAGCGAGGAATATGTACAAGGAAGGCCGCCGTTGTTGGAAATGGTGCATGAATGTACGTAGGACGAAGAAAGTTGCTTGCGTGGTCAGAGAATAGACTAGAGAGCAGGGGAGGTATCTTGGTCGTTGCTCTCTCTCTAGTTTTCCATCATCATCCATGCATGAGATGGAGCCGAGAGGAATCAAGAAAGGAAGCTCCAGGTGCACGCCACACACGTGATATGTGCACGGAAAAAGCTCCGTCGAAACTAATAAATGGGCCAAGCACAAGCAGGATCTGGTCAGCCTTTTTTTGGGACAAAGTTCAGGAAATTTGGTTATGTGGGCTTGCAGGGGAGATGTTGGGCCGCCATAGGTTGGAAGACCATTGCATTGCTGGGGTTTGTTGGGCCGCAAACCTGTTAATGATTTGGCCCCCAAACTGTACAGTGTCGGTGTTGCTCTAGATTTTTTTTAACTGGGAATATGCTTGCGTCGCTATGGGGAAGGACATGGTGGTATTGTCTGGGCTAGCTCCGGGCACTGGGGAGACAGAGGCAGGACGTGACAGAGGTGTTCACCGTTGAAGCAATTGAATTGTGTAGGCCAATTGTTGGAGATCGATCATGGTTTCTTTGCAGACAGAGTGCAGAGCCAAATCTAAGAGCCCTCAAGCCCTCACCCGCGGCATCCATAGCGACATGGTCGTTGGCTTGCTCAGCACTGTCACTACAGGATGAGAGCACCAGGAGCAGATCGGGGGCTGTTGAGTAATTAGACAGTTTTGTGATTAATTTTCAGATTAATAGCAGAATACAAATCATTACAATCTCATAAACTAACACGCAGATCTTTAATATACTAGTTCAATCAGGCAACACTAATAGCAATATAGCTAGCAACATAGCTAAGATTATCATGATCAACACAGTAGACGAACGACAATAATAGATTGGTCACGTGGTGTGTACCTTTTGTTTGCAGAAGAAAATAGTGTCGCTGGTGAAGATGATGCAGAGAGAGATGTTGCTGGTGGTGTTACTAAGTCGTCGATGAGTGGTGAAGGAAGAGCTCGGAGCAACTGACGATGAATATGCCGGGACGTAGCGCTGCCTGACTTGGATGGAAGACGACCCGTCGTGAAAGTCGGGAGCAGTCGCGCGATGAGCGCTTCCCAAAAACCTTATTCGTCCTCTTCTAGTGCAGGATCACAAGGACGAGGGTTCCTGTGGGGGGGTACGACCCCGGATACCCACAACAGACCACATGGGCTGCGCCCCCAGGGGTGGCCTAGCCCACAAGATGAAGCCTTGCGGGGCACGACTCTGCTCGACGCCTCCGGCAAGACACCAGGAAGATATCCTGAAGATACTATGAGATCTGTTAGGATATGTATAATCCCAGAATTCCTGTAATCAGTTATTACTTTCTGGTTATCTCTCAGATCTAACCGACTTTGTAACCCTGCTTCCCGAACTATATAAGGTGGGCAGGGACCCCCCAAACTCACGCAATATCATACGATAGCTAATACAAACCAACAGACCACAGGAGTAGGGTATTACGTCATACTGATGGTCTGAACCTGTCTAACTTGTGTGTCTCTGTTGCCTTCTTGTTCTTGATCTCACGCTCCTCTGCCGATCAACCTACCTTCGTGGGATACCCCTCGGAGGACTGCCGACGATATTCTGTCGACAGTTGGCGTGCCAGGTAGGGGTGTGCGTGTTGTTTCCTTGTCGAACAAGATGGCTTTTTCCATAAGCTCTTCGTCCCTTCCGCAACCCGGCCAGATCTTCACGGTCGGATCCATCTCGTGGGTCATCAATGCTGACGGAGTCAGAGAGCTCCTCGAGCCGGTGCAGATCGGTTCTGCGCCGACCACCCCTGCACCTGCAACTGTAGATCTAATCTCGGAGCTGATTCCGAGGTCTCCTTCAGCAACAACTCGTCGTTCGCTTCCTCGCTACTAGAGGAGGTAGATCAACTATGACGATCTGATCGAATTCATCGATCGGGTCGGACTGAAGCTCACCGATTGTCTCTCCATCGCCGAATCGACTCTGGACACTCTGGTTCAGCGCCGACCATCCTATGATCTAGATCTATCGAAGGCTGTTCGGGAAACTACGAGTTACGACCCTACCCTTCGGGTTTGCCAACACTGCCGCCGCTTACCAACACACGCCCTGAGGGGCAAACTCGTCGACCAGGTGGAATGCGCCCATCTACTCGCCGACCAGGTCACCGTCCAGCTTCCGCCAGCCATCAACATGCTACACTTAGGCCGGTGCCCTAGGGCGCCCTCCAGACCATCCCGGAAGAAACTCTGGGCTCCGAGTCTCAGGCTCTACGGAGACCCTCGTCGAAACCTTCTCCGAGCAACTCCTCCTTCCACCCTTCTGGGGTGATGCGATCTTCAACGTCAGCATCGACAGCCCTCCTCGGAATGGCGAAACCGAGGAGGATCGCGTTGCTCGAGAGAACCGGAACATCAACCGCGCGCAGCTCCAAGAAAACGATGCAGCCATTGTGAGGGCCGAGGCTGCTCGGCATAATCGGTTCGATTCATAAGAAGATCGCTCCCACTCCACCGCGACCTCGATGAAGAATTTCTCCACTTGACGGCCACGACGTCTTCAAGACTCCAAGCGCTAATCTGGCTAGTCGCCAAGAGCTCGCTCGTTTCCTTCAAACGACCGAGCTCGCCAAGGTGGCCGCCATGCTTAAAGCGGCTCACTGTTAGGTCAATGAGATTCGCGAGGATCAGAGACCTTCGTGCTCTACGAGCATGACTCACCGACCAGCTGCGCCAAGATCCAATCGTCGCCCCGTCAAAGCCGTTTCACCGACCAGTCGCTACTTCTCTAGGGGGAGCTGGGGGCCATCGCGCCAAACACCATCACCAAACGACCAGGAGGTCAAACAGGATGCTCGAGTGCACCCAGCAACCTCCGGGATGCGCGACGGCGTATCGAGCAACGTCGTTTCGGTCGCCATGAAGACAAAGTGCGTCACTGCCAGGAGTACGAGCAGGAGTACGGCAACCAGACTCAGCCCTCGAGCCTATCCCTAACCGCAACGCTACAGATGACAGTGTCGACAATCCTGAGGGGCCTCCAGCTTTCCACAAGGGCACTTCGAACACTTTGGTGGACCCGTGGTTTTAAGATCACTAGGGTCGAGCCCTACAAAGGAAAAATGAACCCGACACAGTGGCTGTAGGCTTACGCCACTGCTGTCCGAGCCGCCGAAGGAGACACCAGCATCATGGCAAATTATCTCCACGTCATGCTCACGCCACCCGCCATGAGCTGGTTTACCAGCCTTGTGCCGGACTCCATCGGATCCTAGGAAGAGCTGAAGAAAGTTTCACCCACTATATGGCCACGTGCACTCGACCCGGCACCAAGCATGATCTTAGCCACATCAACCAAAAGCCATTCGAGCTCCTCCGCAGCTACATCCGACGTTTCTCTGAGATCAGGAACTCTATTCCCAACATCACGGAAGCTGAGGTCATCACCGCCTTTATCCGGGGACTCCACCATGGCGAGCTTCGCTCCAAATTCAACCACAAGCCGCCCACCGACATCGGCGAGATGATCACTATGGACAACCAGTACGCCGACGCCGAGGAAGCTGAGGTGCGCTTCAACGAGGATGCAGGCACTTATCACCCGTCTCACCTCTACGACGACCGCCCCGATGACCGACGCCACAAGCGACCGTCGCTCCGACGACCGCAGCTACCATCGCGACGGGCCTGATCGGACAGGCGGACCTAGGCCTAGCCAAAATCACCACACGCCGGCCAGACCACATCATCGCCGCCATCAGTCACCTCGCGCTAAGCGCAACTATGATGAACAGTACCAAAAGATCCTTGATGGCCCGTGCCCTCTTCACAAGAATGCCAAACAAAAGATGAAGGACTACATTAGTTTGGCTAAGGAGTTCTAGGACAAGAGGCTCGACGACGACGCCAACAATGGAGCTAGAGGTCACTGACCACCTGGGGGCAACAACAATGCCTTTCAGGACCACGATAAGGTGGTCGCCACCATCTTCAGGGGCCTCGCCTCCACTGAGAGCAGAAGAGAGCGGAAGCTCGCTGCACGGCGGGTGCTCTCCGTCACTATGGAAGACGCCACCGCTAACCCCATCTATCGCCCATGGTCTGATGTCCCCATCACCTTCAGCAGGGCCGACCAATGGGCAGATATTCCCTATACCGGGTGTTTTCCCCTCGTCCTCGACGCAACCATACAGAAGGTGCTCTTCAGAAAAGTACTCGTTGATGGTGGGAGCGCTCTGAATCTCCTCTTCACCGGAGCCCTAAAAAGCTGGCCTCGGTTTTGTCCAATCTCACACCTTCTGACTCCACCTTTTGGGGTGTGGTGCTAGGTAGGGCCTCCAAAACCTTGGAGAGATTACCCTACCAGTTCAGTTTGGCACGGCAAGCAACTACCCACCAGGCTCGAACCTAATCAACCTAACTATGTCGCCGCCTTCGAAAACGCATCGACCTTCCGAAACGCCTCCACGCCCATATCTTGGGTCAGTCACTCTGGCCAGTTTCATGGCCGTAGCCACATTACGCCTATCTAGTGTTGAAGATGCCTTCAACCTGCTGGAGTCTTGGCCCTGCGGGCCAACTCACCATCGCCTACCTTGCGAGACGGAGAGTCTCGCCCTCAAACCGAAGCTACTGACCTCTCCAATCCTCGATGGCTAGTGGTCACCGAAGCTAAGACATGCCTGCCAAAGACACAGAGATCCCAGAGCTGGAGCCTCCCCGCGCCTCCGCCAAGTCAAAGGAAGTCAAGGAGGTCGACCTCGACCTCGACGACGATCCCTCCAAGACCATGAAGATTGGGGCTCACCTTGACCCCAAATAGGAAAGCGTGCTCGTCTCTTTCCTACGTGCCAATGCTGACGTGTTTGCCTGGAAACCT
>NW_027097929.1:0-24299 GCF_019320115.1 Miscanthus floridulus | reverse complement strand
GTGGCTATGTATGTCGTCTACCACTTTTAACCGGGTATGAACTTCTTCAGCCAATTCACCTGCCCTGTGGCCTCATAACACGCTACAAACTCAGCATACATCGTAGACGATGTAGTGACGTTTGCTTAGAGATTTTCCACGATATAACTCCTCCTACAAGAGTAAATATATATCCTGATGTTGACTTTCTATCATTTTCCACGTAATCTGAATCTGAATACTCCTCTATGTGTAGGGAATCAAATCTTCTGTATGTTAGCATGAGGCCTTTTGTGCCTTGCAAGTAACGCAAAACTTTCTTTACTAGTCTCCAATGTTTATTCCTGGATTACTCTGATATCTGTCAAGTAACCCGGTAACAAACGCTAAGTCAGGGCGTGTACGCACTTGAGCATACTGCAAACTTTCGACAGCTGAAGCATATGGAATCGCTTTCATTTTATCGATCTCATATTGGTTCCTGGACAGCAGGTGAAGCTTACAATTTTGCATACTGTATTTCTTTAGAACCTTTTCTAAGTATGCCTTTTGTGATAATTCTAAAACCCCCCTTTCTTCTATCTCGGTGAATCTATATTCTCAGAACGAACGAAGCTTCACCGAGATCCTTCATATCAAAATTTGAGGATAAGAACTTCTTCGTTTCTAGTAGTAGATTAACATCACTACTAGCGAGTAAGATGTCATCCACATACAAGATTAGGAAATGCATTTCCATTCTTGAACTTTGCATAACACAATTGTCCTCTATATATTCTTGAAACCCAAACTTCCTTATTGTACTATCAAACTTTAAATACCACTGTCTTGATGCTTGTTTTAATCCGTAAATAGATTTCTTCAGGCGGCATCCCATACGTTCTTTTCCTTCCACAACAAAACCTTTTGGTTGTGCCATGTAAACAGTTTCCTCTAAATCCTGTTTAGGAACGTCTTTACATCCATCTGGTGTAATTCTAAATCATAATGTGCTACAAGCGCCATTGTAATTCTAAAAGAATCCTTATATGAGACTGGAGATAATGTCTCATTGTAATCTATGCCTTCTCTTTGTGAAGCCTTTCGCCACAAGTCGCGCTTTAAATCTTTCTACATTCCCTTTGGAGTCATATTTAGTTTTGTAGACCCATTTACAGCCTACTGTCTTGGCTCCTTTTGGAATTGTTTCTAAGTCCCAAACATCGTTGGTATTCATTGATCTTATTTCATCTTGCATGGCTTCAAGCCACTTTGATGAGTGAGTGCTTCTCATGCTTTTTCAAATGAGGTGGGATCACCCTCCTTTGAGATTCTTCACATTCATAGACTTCGTAGTCATCAGGAATGGCTAGTTTCCTGACTCTTTAGACCTTCTAGGGGCCTCGTTAGTTGACGCTTGTTCTATATGAGGCTGTTGTTGCTCTTCCTCATGTGTGACAATAGGTTCTACAAGATCCTGAAGGATAGGTTTCTCATGTTCATTCATTGTTGTCATGGAGAACTAACAATAGGTGATGTTACTATAGTGTCTTGCACTATTGTGCAGCAACAACAGTAGTGTGAAGAATGGCTCCTAAACCATCGGAGTAGGCACATGTACTCGCTTCTCCTCTAGGTTAATTTCTCGTACTACCATGCCCCCCTGACCATATCATCTCCAAGAACACAACATGTCTCATTTCTACAAACTTTGTATGTCTGTCAGGACAATAGAAGCGATAACCTTTTGACTTTTCTGGACAGCCAATGAAATAGCAACTGACTGTCTTGGAATCTAGCTTCCCTATGTTTGGGTTAAAGACTTTAGCCTTAGCTGGATAGCCCCATACACGTAAATAGTTAAGTGAGGTTTCCTTTTATCCACAACTCATATGGTGTTTTGGGCACCGACTTGCTTAGCACTCGATTAAGAATATGAATGGCGGTTTTTAACGCCTCCATTCATAAACTTATCGGTAGAGTAGAGTAACTTATCATACTTCTCACCATATCCATTAAGGTACGATTGTGTCTTTCAGCTACTCCATTCTGCTGAGGCTCATCCAGTGTAGAGTACTGGGCAACTATGCTATTTTCCTGTAAGAACCTTGCAAAAGGTCCAGAAACTTGGCCATATGGGGTGTGTCGACCGTAGTACTCCCCCCACGGCCAGATCTTACTATCTTAATCATTAAACTATGCTAATATTCTACTTCAGTCTTAAATATCTTAAATTTATCAAATGCTTCTGATCTTTCCTTAATTAGATAAATATAGCCATAACGAGAATAATCATCTATGAATGTTATAAATGAATCATAACCATCCACACTCTTCACAGGAAAAGGACCACATATGTCTGTGTGAATTATTTCTAAAATTTCTATGCTTCATTTGGTATCTTTCTTTATTTTCTTAATACTTTCCTTTTATGCAATCAATGCATTGTTCTAAATATGAAAATTCTAATAGCGGAAGAATTGATTTCTTAATCAATCGCTCTATCCCCCCTGAAATATGGCCTAAACGACAGTGCCATAAGTTTGATGATACATCATGAACTCTCTTCCGCTTATTTCTTGCATTCATAGACGAGGAGGCATTCTCATTCTTAGTGCTCACACATTCACATTCTCATAAAATGATAACAAATAAAGCTTGTCTTGTCGGGAGGCAAGATCAACACACTTATTATTAAACACAATCTGACATTTGCCATTACCAAAATGGCAATCATATCCATCATCGTCTAGACGTGAAACACTTATCAAATTTCTATGCAAAGAGGGTACATAAAGGACATATGAAAGCTGAAGTACAAAACCATCATCTAATTCTAGAGAAAGAACTCCAATGGCTTCAACTCCATTTGCCACTTTAATTTTCTTTTTCCTCTTTATAGGGTCCTCCTCGTATGGAATCCCTGTAATAATTTGCAACATGAATAGCAGTGCAGTCAATCCACCAAGTAGATTTTGAATAACTTAAATACAAGGACTCATCTATGAATGTAATAATGTTCTCATCTCTCTTCAAAAGGCTCTTCAGGAAATCTGGACAATCCTTCTAGTAATGTCCATACTTCTTGCACCATTTGCATTGATCCTTGTCAACTTGGACATTGTTGTTCTTTTGATGATGATCATTTCGAGGGGCTTTCCCTTGAGGTTTGACATTCTTGTTAAAGTTCTTCTTTTTATAGTCCTTCACATGGTTAGCAGAGTCACCATATGAGCTTTTAAGCCTCTCCTCTTCTTGCACACACTGGCAATGAGCTTCTCAATGTCCCATTTATCGAGCTGCATGTTGTAATTAACAACAAAAGTTTCATACTCTTTAGGCAAAGAAGCAAAAATCAAACGAATCAGGAACTCATCTTTGAGCCCCAAATCCATTGGCTTGAGCTTGGATGCCGTGATGCTCATCTTCAATATGTGCTCTCTTATCCCTCCACCAGAGTATTTCATTGAATAATTTCTTGATCAGGGTGCTTGCATAAGCCTTTGAAGAGCCAGAAAACTGACTCCACTTTCTTGAGATACTCGGTGGTGGTGTCACAATCTAGGATTGATCCCCTTATTGCATCTAAATAGTGGACTTAGTCCACCATCAAGCACTTGCGGTTTGAATGTCCCACTTCTTACGACCAAGATCATATTCATTCCCACTTCTGCATGATCTCACTATCGAGTAGTGAGATCAGCATCAGTTTCATTCTCTGCCCTCACCGGGTCCACTGGCTCAGTAGGACACGGAGAGGTAAGTGCTAGGTCATTCTCGGACAGCGCAAGTGCCAACTCATACTTCTCTCGCCATACGCGATAGTTGCCCCCTTCAAGAGGCGAAATATGTGAGATGAATGCCATAGGGTTGAGTCCTGAAAACATCATCAGAGAAAGTGAGAAAACATGACATAATAATTGCATGCCGTAATTTAACGTTGGTCAAAATTAAAACATACATATGCTTCTACATTAATTCTACATCACTGTTGGGCAGAAATAGAACTAATGCATGGAAAAACTCATGAATAAAAAAAATAGTATTGCTATTATCAATGTTGGTCAGAAAAATAACAATATCATAATTTACTGAATACTATAACTACTCTTCAAAATTAAATCCTGCCATTGGTTCGAATTTAATTAGAAGATAATAAACATCAACTTTGCAGGAAACATGAAAAAATAATCTTAAAATGATATTATCAGAAGTATTTCATTAGTACTTATCTACTATCTGAACAAATTTTCTGTTGGTTCAATTTGAGCAAAGATTGAAACATCTAAACTTAATAAAATTCATCAAAAATGCTTCTGAAAATAATAAAACTAAACTGACTCAATTTTTCATTTTGGCTTGGCTGGAACTCGCGCCCCGTGGCCCGCACGCTGCTGCGCGCTTCTGACGGCCTGTGGCCCAGCGCGCAGCAACAGCGTGTGGCCCAGCAAAACCTACATAGCCCTGCGCTCCACTGCGCAGCCGCACCACCTGCGTGGCCCAGCGGCCTGCTCGCGCTGCGCACCCCGCGTCCCAGGCCGCAACCTAGGCCTGACCAGGAAACTTCTTCCCCGCCTAGGCCAAATCTGGCCCGTGCAATATGAGTCGTTCAATCTCATCGACGACTGGGAGGAGATTTCGAAATAACAACCCCCCCCACCGCGACACCCCAAAACCCTAGCTTCATTCCTCATTCTCACCTTCTCCTCTCTTTTGCTGGCGGCGCCTGAAGGCGATGGAGCGGTGGCCACGCATGGTAGCCAGAGGAAGGCGACGCTACCGCGCGAGAGGCCTCTCGGGCACACGCACTCGCCCGAGGGTGAGCGCGCTGTCATTGAGCGGCCATAGGGTGGTGCCCTGAACCTTGGCCCATGCATTGGCGAAATAGCACCGTGCGGTGGCTCGGCTTTTGCTTCCCGCGCGGCGCCATCCGGCGGCTAGCATGTGAGAAATGTAGGTCCCGCTGGCCCTCTGTTCTTAACTCACTTTGGGTTAGGGTTAGGGTTTCAATCTGAGTTGACTCGAATCCTCTCCTTCTATTTTCTACCCCGATCTAGATCTACACATTAGATAAGGCTCATCTGATGAATGATAGACATAGTAGATCACCTAGACATAGATCTAGCGGGTACAACCTTACATATGGGATAAAACTTCCTAGAACATGATCTAGAGAGAGAGAGAGGAAGGGAGGTGAGATGTCACCGACCATCCGCAGGCTTGGAGGAAGAGCTTGAGGTAGCCATGGCGAAAGTGATGCGGTCCAAGTCGGCAGTGCCACGGTGATGGTGTTGAGGTCAGTCGTAGTGCAGTGGTGACGCAGAGGTGGTGGTGAAGACGGTAGTGGAGCTTCCCGTCGCTGGCTGCGTCCCTCACTAGATCGGATTAGGTTTGTCGGTGGGGTGGGGCTCATGGTGAACCTCGTACCGAGAGCCACCGGCCTCCACATCTCTTTATAGCGTGTGCGATAGGGGCCCAACAACCATGTAGGGTTGGGCGCCCCCGATCAGGCATGAGGTCAAGGCCCAACTCAACCATTGGGCCGAGCTGGAGAGATCAATACTAATAATACAACTTTGTTTAGGTCATTTTTTCATCCAGGCCGTTTAAATTTTGAGTTTCAAATGTGAGAAATTCAAACATACTTTTCCTTAGATAGATGATTTCAAATGAAAGTATTATCAATGGTCCAATAAGGTTTCCTATAAATTGGTCCAAGGCGTGGTCCAACACGTAGCAACAATTCAAGCAAATAGACATACTCATGACTCGCCTAAGAGCACATCCCCAAACGTCCTTGTGCCCAAAAAAGCTTGCCACACTCTAGCCTTTCCCCTCTTACTTGGCTCTTGCACTCCCTCCGTCGGTCACTCTTAGTCACCAGACGCCAATCAACTCTAGCGACATTATGACTAGACCTTTAGTAATGGCGGCCCAACTAGCAACCTATATAGGGCGCTTGGGGCCAACCATGTAGTGAAGCATGTCAGCGTTTCATTCCTTTTTTTTAAGGAAGCATTTTATTAACTCAAGATAATTACACCGAGTTGATACAACCATCTTGAGATCACCTTCACCTCTGCATTAAAGCACACAACCTATAAAAGTTATTTTCTTGACAAATACAGCATCTTAGTTCCTATCAATCCGTAGACTAGACCGCCACCCATGTGCTCGGGTAAAAAATACTTGACTATGCACACCAATTGTTGCCATGTCACCATGTCCAAATCCTATGAATGCAGCTGCGCCAATGGATAATCAAATAGATAACCTATAAAGGAGAATTGTATTTTTTTATCAAAGACCATATCATTTCGATATAGCCACAAGACAAACAACTTGTGGCCACTCCTAGCAGGAGTATTCTTAGGTCTGTTCCGATTCCCTGTAACCAACTACCAAACATATGTGGTATGCTATGGGGTTGAGAAAGTCTTGAAGCCACATGTGTAATAGACCAAACTGTTTTTGCAAATCGATATTCAAAAATAAGTGTTTAGTCGTCTCATCCTTGTGACAGAAGTAACATGTCTTACTACCTTGCCAATTGCGCTTAGCTAAGTTATCCTTTGTATTGCACCCTAGCGCAAGTACCAAAGGAAGATTTTTATCTTTAAAGGTGCTCTCAATTTCCATAGTCGCTTGTTAATGTTTGGGACATCACAATGGATCATAGCAATATAATGTGATTTAACGAGAACTGTCCATTTTTTGTTAAGCTCCAACAAAATTCATCTTGCCCATGAGTAAGGACGATGTAGAAATACATGGAAACAGTGTGTTCCACACTACTAACTTTGCGCCTATTAGATCCCTGCGTCAAGACAAATTCGGCGGGGATGAACTAAGAACTTCTGCTACCGCACCTGTTTATTTCTTGATATGTTGTATAAGCATGACTATTGTTCTCGAAGTGTTCTGTTTTCCCACCAATTGTCCTCCAAGAATCTAATTTGGGACCCATGTTTTATTATGAAAGTTCCAAAACAAAAGAACCTGCTTCACCTTCATAAGATGGCCCAAAAGTACGAGTCCCCAAATTTCCACTCAACTTGCGCAAGAGGCTTAGTTGCCATGTATTTATTTCGAATCAACTATTGCCAAATCCCATCTGTTGTGTGCCTAAAAAAATCCCATCTGTTGTGAGTAGTTTAAAATGCCATTTACTAAGCAATGGATCATTCTTAGTTTTCAAGTCTTGTATTCTTAATTAGGCCACGTTGGTGTCTAGGATGACACAAAATGTTCCATTTTGTGACGATACTTTCTTTTATGTCCATCACTTTGCTAGTAAAATCTGGATCTATAATAATCCAATTTCTTAATTACTCCTCTAGGAATGACGAAAAACGACACTTATACAATGGTAGGCTATTTAGGAATGACGAAGAACGACACTTATACAATGGTAGGCTGTTAAGGATTGAGTTAATCAATGTGAGCCGCCCCACCTATGGAGTGGTGCTTGCCTTTCCACCCGCTAAGCCATTTCTCAAACTGTTCCACAACATTTATCCAATCTCTATTTCTCAACTTCTTGTAATGTATAGGGATTCCTAGACATTTTAGTGGTAGATCACCTGATTTGCAGCCAAACAAATAAGTGTATTGTGTTTTTGTATCCTGAGCTTCACCAAAGCAAATAATTCACTTTTATGAAAATTGATCTTTAGACCCCCAAAGTTGTTCAAAAGCACAAAGCAACATCTTCATGTTGCACGCCTTTTCTAAGTCATGATCCATAAAAAGATTGCATCATCCACATATTGTAGAATGGAGAGCGCATCCTCTACCAGATGTGGCACCACCCCCACAAACTTGCCTATCCACTTTGGCTTTGTTAATTAATGTGGCCAATATATCAGCTATAATGTTAAACAATAACAAAGATGATGAATCTCCTTGTCAAAGGCCTTTTTTGTTTGAAAATATGCCCCCAACATCATCATTAACATTAATCGCCACACTTTCGCCTGAGATGAAATATTGCACCCAAGTTTCCACTTAGGTGAAAAACCTTTCATGTAGAGATCGAGTTTACAAAAGGAATGGTCACAAAACTTTATCATATGCTTTCTCAAAATCTATTTTTAAGATGACCCCATTGAGTTTTTTCGGTGCAATTCATGTATGGTTTCATGCAAATAACAACACCCTCTAGGATGTTACATCCTCACATGAAAGTTGTTTGTGTCGGACTAATAATATGATCTGCCTAGGAATTAATTCTACATGTGGCCACCTTGGTAAATTTTCGAAGCTGACATTGAGTAAGCATATTGGTCTATATTGTTAAATCCGATTTGTTTCTTGAATCTTCGGAATGAGGTTATCACCCCAAAGTTTTAAGGCTTATAAATCGGTATAAGTTTCCGGAAATGGAAGTCCCAAAAATGCTAATCAAGTCTTATTGATGACATCAGAACTTTTGGTAGACTCAACCAGGAATCCATCCAGTCCATGTTGCTTTATTTATGTTCCATATCAAACCACTGCATCTCAACTTCTTTTTCTATGAAGGTGATGTAATAAAATATTTTAATCCGGTAACCTGAGGAAAACATCATAATTTCCTTGATTCATCCAAGCAAAAAGAGTTTTCTTTCAAGTGGTCCAAAAAATCTCGTTGTAGATAGGGTGATGTATATGTTAGTGTCGCTTTGCCCCTCCCAATTTTGCCTTCATCTGATTCTTTAGCGAGAAAATCATTTTCTTCATATGTTTACCATTGGCAACCTTTGGAAAGTATTTAGTATTGTGTCCCCAAGTAAAAACATCTGTTACTTTTGTCCGTTGATAAATCAATTAGAAGTTTGGTTAGTTGATCTCGACTCAAAATATCTCAGTATTAGTCAAATCACGAACCTCAGGCAATGACATCTAGATCATTAGGCTAGCTTCTGTTGTTTGTAAGCAACACTTGAAGTGACCCCGCCATACCCCGAAGGCGACGGCGAAGTGCACTTCATTTTGTTGTCCATCATTGGACCTAAATTATGATCCTTTAAACCACTTATTCCAAATTCCTACAACTATGTTGTAAAAATCTTCACGAGTAAACCACTAAGTCTGATTTGAATGGTTTTCGATTCCCGGTGAAGCTGACGTGCCACTGTCTATTATCAAAGCGCGTGTGGTCAGAAGATACAACCTGTATCTAGAGCATGTACTATTCACCCAATGGGTATATTTAAATTACCTATTCACATGTTATCAAAACCCTGTCTAGTTTTTCATGGTCCGAATAGGCAGTTCTGCCTAGGTGAATTGGCGGACTTAGTTAGGTTCAATTTCCTAAGGTTAAAACTTTCTACGACAACATTGAGTAGAAAAGGCCAACAGTCGTTGTATCTATCATTATTCTTTTCCTTGCTATTCCTAAATATGTTAAAATCTCCTCCAATGAGAGTAGGCAATGGGTTTGTTTGGCAAACTCGCACCAATTCAGCTAAGTCGGACTAAATAGCGAACGTTCATTAGAATTAAATCTGGCGAACAAATTTCAGACATACATTTGCTTCCTTTTTTGGAAAAAAATAATTTCACCTTTTTCCAGTTTTGGATGGCGGGGCGTGCTCATTCATTCTCTTTGGCTTCTCGGCTGCGCGCTCACCCCTGCATGATGACATCAGCGGTGACACAGCAAAAAAGCAAAACATTTATTTCAAATTGCTCTAACTTCTAAACGGTGTATCCGCTTTTAATTCCGTCTGCACTGCTGTGTTCTACGCGACGAAGTGAACAAAACCAGACCCCACTTGCATATGTTTTAAAGAATTTTTTCTAGTAGCAATTTATGTGTACTAATTTATAACATATAACTTATAACATGTAACGCACATAACTTAAATGTATAACTTTTACGTGACAAGTTATGCGCATAACTTATACATATAACTGTTATGTGACAAGTTATGCACATAACTTATACATATAACTTACTACGTGACAAAATTAGATGGTCTGCATGTAAAAAGTTAGATTTACAAGATATAGATGAACAAACTTGTATGTGACAACTCAACTTGTTTGTATAACTTATAAGTTAGACGAATAAACTTATATGTACAACTCAACATTGATAACTTATATTATAATAACTTGTTTGTATAACTTATAAGTTAAATAAACAAACTTATGTGTACAAGTCAACATTGATAACTTATATTATAATAACTTGTTTCTATAACTTAGATATATAATAACTTGATTAATAATTTAGATGTAAAGTTGGACGTATAAATTATATTCCGAGCTTAAATGTGCAAATTAATATTATAACATATTAGTAGAAATATAAAGAACATAGTGTGCAAATTTGTATTATACGTGTACAACTAGTATAGAATCATATACGATCATGTAAAATACATAAGTTAATGTATAAAATTTTTAAAAGGCAACGATAAAAAGTAGAAATAAAAAAAGAAAAGAAAACTTAGAAACACAACTTTTTTCGAACCAGGGAATCTCCCCATTTCCATTGCATCATGAACAGAAATACATCTAGAGTTTTAGATATGTTCAGAAAAGCAAAAGAAGAACCAGAACGAGGACAGTATGAGAGACTTACGCCTCAAAAGTAGATTACAACCTAGGGAATCACAAAAGTGACAGAACAAAAGAGTTTCACGTGCAAGCTTGTGACTTGATTCTCCATGTATCCCTTTTCAACAGTCTGGTTCCTGGTTTGCATCCTCCTCCTCGGTTACATCTGGAAGCAGGTTTGATTGATCAACAGTTCGACGCTTCTTGGATAGAAGTTGCACAACAATCTTGAACATAGTTTCGACGCCCTTGATCAATGCCTCTTTATCAACTTCCTTTTGGAGACCTGCCCAAAATTTCATTAAAACACAAGCATGACTAACAATCTCTCTCGAGAGGATTATGAAGTTTCTTCCCATCAAAACATATTTTGTTTCTTATTTTCCATATGGACCAGCAAACTGCTGCAATGCCAACCGCATAGAATTGTTTTCCTCTAGGTATCCATCTTTCACACCATCTCCAACTTTGTTCAAAAGAGGTTGGGATGTTAGTCGTAGCTAGGTAGGTGGAAACAGTTGCCCAAACAACCTTGGCAACAGAGCAGTTGAATAGCAGATGATTAACAGATTCAGGAGAGCTACAGAAGTAGCATTTAGGGTCACCCTTCCATTTTCTCTTTACCGTATTGTCCTTTGTTAGGATGGCATTATTAGCCACTAACCAAAGGAAAATCTTGATTTTTAGAGGAATTCTCCCTTTCCAAATGTTCTTGAATGAGGAGCCACTCTCAGAACAAGTCAATGCATTATAGGTAGATTTCACAGAAAATTTGCCTCTACTTTCCAGTTTCCAGGAAACTATCGGATCTGACCCTAACTGTGTATCAAAAATATCCTCCTTGATTTTATTACACATTCAGATTGCAATTCATGAGTTAACCATCGACAAAAGAGGATGGCGACTTCACACCTAATCAATTGAAAAACGGAGATATCTTTCTTATCACAAAGCTTGAAGAGATCAGGATGTAGAATACATAAAGGATAATTGTACAACCAAATGGATTTCCATACCAAAGTTGTTTTGCCGTTGTTAACACATTTCTTTGTACCCTTGCAAGTAAGATTCTTTGATCTTGATAGGTCAGCCCATATAAGGAGAATCCTTTTGTTTGTGTTTAACCAAAGCAATAGAATCCTTTCTTAGGTATTTATATGGTACAATTCTTGCCATACACCAGATTCTACTTCAAGTTTCCACCACCATTTGGCAAAGGAGACTCAAATTCACTTTCCTAATCTCTTGATCCCCAGTCTCCTTTCTTCTTGGCTTTACAGATTTTGATCCACTTTACTAAATGGTATTTTCTTTTAGTATGAACTCCTTGCCAGAAAAAGGTTCTGCTGACCTTATCAAGTTCCTTGATCACTGTTTTAGGAAGAAGATAGATAGACATGTGGTAAATTGGGGCATTGTTCAAACTGGATGAGATGAGGGTGGACCTCCTAGCAATGGACATGGAGGACCCCTTCCAAACATCTAATCTCTTAGCATTTTTCTCAAGAATGGGTAGCCAGTCAATTACATGGAGCCACTATGGCTCACTGGAACTCCAAGATATTTTATAGGAAAGTAACCTATCTGACAGTTAAAAACTTTAGCATATGTCAGTGCCATGTTCTCATGGTCATTGATCATCACAATTTCAGTCTTGTTAAAGTTGATTTTAAGGCCAACCATCATTTCATATAGATATAAAAGCAACTTCAAATTCCTAGCTTTCTACAGATCATGCTTAAGACAGACTATTGTGTCATCGGTGTACTATAGGATGGCAACCCCCTGAGGATGATGATGTTCAACTAATCCCACAATCAAACCATTTCTTGAGCCTAGAGATCATCCTAGTAAGGCAATCGGCAACAAAGTTAAGAGGATAGGCGACAAGGGATCGCCTGTCTCACACCCTTGTAGCTCTTAATATAGGGTCTAATCAAGTTATTTACTTTGACACTAACATCCCACCAGCTACCACTGCCTAATCAAACTTACACCAAGTCTCATTGAAGCCTCTAGCTTTCATGTAAGCAAATAACAAGGTCCAGGTTAATCTTGTCATAAGTTTCTTTCGAAATTGAGCTTTAAAATAATTTCCACATTCATTTTCATCTTAGTCTGATGCAAAATTTCATGCAAAGTGAGGACCCTCATCATGATGCTTCTCCCCCTCATAAAAGCAGATTATGCAGGATGTATCAATTTTTCAGCATACACTACTAGAAATATCCACTTTTATGACGAAAATGTTAATGACGAATCCAAAACCGTCATAGAAGAGCGTTTTTTATGACGAATATTTCCGTTTCATCATAGATCGGTGGTGATGATCCTGCAACCCTCCCTTTCTATGATGAAATCAGGCATCATCACAAAAAACATTATAGAAGAGCACAGGGTTTTGTCACAGATCACTCGCGCGACTCATCTATGCCAATCTCCTTTAAAACTATGATAAACAAGGCTTCATCATTGAACTAATTACACATCTGTGACGAATAATATTCATGCGTGGCGTGTATCTATGAGACCTGCAGTTACTCATCCATGATGCTTGCCAATTCATCATAAAAGTCTTCGCTCTCAATCATATCTCCATGCGACGTGTACCTATGGGACCCTTCTCCATCCGACGTGTACCTGTGGGACCTACAGTTACTCATCCGTGACGCTTGCAATTCATCATAAAGTCTCTGCTCAGTCCTTTCTCCATCCGACATGTACCTGCGATACCCTTCAGCATCTGACCTGTGGGACCTGACGGCTTATGTGTCATGTGTTACCTATGGGACCATTCTCCATCTCCCATCTGACCTATGGGACCTGACAGCCCATCTCCATCCGACCTATGGGACCCAACGGCCCATCTCCATCCGACCTGTGGGCCCCGATGGCTTGCGTGTCACTTGACGCTTGCAATTCGTCATAAAAGTCTCCGCTCGGTCCTTCTGCATCCGACCTGTGGGCACTCCGATGGCTTATCGTGTCACGTGTACCTATGGGACCTTTCTCCATCTTGATCCTACCTGTGGGACCTTTCTCCATCTCCATCTGACCTGTGGGACCCGATGGGTTGGTGTGTCACTTGTACCATGTGTGCTGTCAGGGTTTAATTTCTTAAAAAAGGTCTGATACTGGGAGTCGAATCACGGGATCTAGTCCAAGGATTGGAGCGTATTTACCATTGCGCTAGACGCCTAACTATCCTGACATCTCTTGGAGTCGCTATAGTATCCTATTTGGCTGTGTTATAGGTTGACCTAAATTGGATATATCCTTGCAAGTCGAAATAAATCTATGCCCGCTGGACTTGCGGCGGCGACAGAGGCGAAGGATCCCCGGTCTGCTGTGGTGGCTTAGGCGTCCTTTTGGGGGTGTGGCGGGGCTCTCCTAGAGGAGCATGGCGGCATTGGCATCCGCGCGATCAGGTGTGTACCATGACAGAGGCGGCTTGTAGCTGAGCCATGCCAGTTCATAGAACAAAGGTATGAGTACCTTCTTCTGTGATTATAGGGCTCCATTTTCTGTACACGATAAAGTAAAGAACACATAAAGAAGGCTATTTTGTATGAATTTCAATTGAAAATCAATGCTTTTGTCACACAAAATAGAAAACTAGACTGTCCCATAGTATGATATGAACAAATACACATATTAGTGCTCTCGAACGCTGTATGCTTTGTTCTAATACTAGTTTTGCCATTGTCCACTGTTGGTATTTATTAACTTATCACTTGTTTTAGTAGCCACCTATTAATTACCTACATCTCCTAACATTACTTTACTAGGTTGTCACCCCTATTGATGGCGCCAGAGATGCTTGTTGGTACTGCCTAGCATCACTACTAGAATGATACTAAGTAGTTCTTTATCATTTTATGTGACTAGAAAGAATATAAAGATATATGAATGAAAAGGAATCTGCAAGCGCACAAATAATTATACCATTATAGCACTTCACCCGAGAGGATTCCAGGTATCGTTATTTATATTTTACCATAGGAAAGGTCTAGCATGGACAAGTATTGATAACTTATACCATTGATGGAGAAGTAAACCATAGACAATATTCTCGGCGGCGTGCTAGTGCTCCTGCACCGGCTCCTGAGCCGGCTCCTGAACCGCTCTCTACACGGCTGTGGAGGTTCCCCCGCCGGCGCCCGCTGTTCCAGTACAGCCGGCTCCTGTTCCAGTTGTGGCGGCCTCTCTGACACCTCCGCCTCCTCTGCCACCTCCTACCTCGAGCTGGCCTGTGACGCGCCTCCAGACAGGCTCGCTGAAGCCTGTTGATTGTTACGGCTTCCCACCGTCTGCTCATGTCATCGCCTCCTCTACTGCCTCGCCTCTTCCCCGTGACTACAGAGGGGCCCTTGCCGACCCCCAGTGGCGCGCGACTATGGCTGAGGAGTACCAGGCTCTCGTCGACAACAACACGTGGCGACTCGTTTCCCGGCCTCCCAGCGCCAACGTGGTCACAGTCAAGTGGATCTTCAGGCACAAGTTCCACTCCAATGGCACACTGGCTCGTCACAAGGCTCGCTGGGTCGTCCGCGGCTTCACCCAGCGCCACGGCGTCGACTACGACCAGACGTTCAGTCCCGTCATCAAGCCTGCCACCATTCGGGTCATCCTCAGCATCGTTGCCTCTCGTCGGTGGCCTATCCACCAGTTGGACGTGAAGAATGCCTTTCTTCATGGTCACTTGCATGAGACGGTCTACTGTCAGTAGCCCCCGGCTTCGTCGACCCGGCACGTCCCGACGCCGTCTGTCTCCTTTAGCGCTCCCTCTACGGCCTCAAGCAGGCCCCTCGGGCGTGGCACCAGCGTTTTGCCACATACGTTCGACAGCTCGGCTTTGTCACCTCTACCACCGACACCTCCCTCTTCGTCTTCACTGAGGGTGGTACCAGTGCCTACTTGCTACTATACGTCGACGACATCGTCCTCATAGCTTCCTCGGACGCTCTGCTCCGCCGAATCATCGACCAACTTCACTCTGAGTTCGCCATGATGGACCTTGGGGAGCTACATCACTTCCTGGGGATCTCAGTCACTCGCTCCTCCAACGGGCTCTTCCTCAGCCAGCGGCAGTACGCGGTGGACCTTCTTCAAAAGGCAGGCATGGCCGAGTGTCACTCCACGTCGACACCCGTTGACTCTCGTGCCAAGCTCTCTGCCTCGAAGGGCGCTCCCGTCGCTGACCCCGCCACGTACTGGAGTCTCGCTGGCTCTCTCCAGTACTTGACACTCACTCGCCCCGACCTGGCGTACGCTGTGCAGCAGGTGTGCCTCTTCATGCATGACCCGCGCGAAGCTCACCTCGCGCTGATCAAGCGCATCCTTCGGTACATGAAGGGCACGCTGTCGGCTGGCCTCCACATCGGCACTGGGCCTGTCGACAAATTGATTGCATACTCTGACGCTGACTGGGCAGGGTGCCCAGACTCCCGCCGCTCCACATCAGGCTTCTGCATCTTCCTCGGCGATAGCCTGGTATCCTGGTCGTCCAAATGGCAAACCACGGTGTCCCGGTCTAGTGCGGAGGCCGAGTATCGGGCTGTGGCTCATGTGGTCGCAGAGTGCTGTTGGCTTCGACAACTTCTTCAGGAACTTCACGTTCCCTTGAAGGTCACCACAGTTGTCTACTGTGACAACGTCAGCGCTGGTCTATATGACAGCCAACCCGGTCCACCACCGCCGTACCAAGCACATTGAGATCGACATCCACTTTGTCCGTGAGAAGGTGGCTCTCGGCGAGGTTCGCGTTCTCCATGTGCCGTCCAAGTATCAGTTCGCTGATATCATGACAAAGGGTTTGCCGATTCCGCTGTTTGAGGATTTTCGGTCCAGTCTCTGCATCCGGAATCCTGACGCTTCGACTGAGGGCGAGTGATAGATATGTACATTAGGCAAGTGTATATTAGGCAAGTCTATATTTAGTGTGATTAGCACCTGCCATGTATTGCATGTACACTCAGCCATATTGGCCATATATATGAAGGTCACCCCCCACGTTGGGTGTGTGGTGTTTCCCCTAATCTCTCTATTATTCTACAGCCGAGTACATTGCAGCTTCTGGAGCTGCGAAGGAAGGTGTTGGATGAGGAGGTTCCTCATTGAACTTGGTGTGTTTCGAATGCGTCCAGCCATTGAATCTACATTGTGACAACAATGGGGCAATTGCGCAGGCTAAGGAGCCAAGGAATCACAAAAGAACAAACATGTACTGCGGAAATTTCACCTCATTTGAGAGTTTGTTAGACGAGATGAGATCAAGATGTGCAAGATACACACAGATTTGAATGTTGCAGATCCTTTGACAAAGGCTCTTCCACAGCCTAAGCATGAGGCACATGAGAGCTATGGTATTAGATATCTTCGAGATTAACTCTAGTGCAAGTGGGAGATTGTTGGGAGTATGCCATAGAGATAATCATAGAGATGATTATATTGCCTTGTATCCATGATATATTATGAGTTCATTGAATTTCCATTAAAGACAACCTGTATCGATTAGCAATTATGTGAATTTTTGTGAAACTTTTTACTGTATGGTTATTCTAATGTTGTCCCTAGTCAGAGTTCGTGTGAGGACACACATGAATAATGGATAACACATTATTAGTTGATGACTAATTTCACAAGTCATAGACATGGAGATGTCAAACTAATAATGTGGGCACATGTATGACATGGGGCTGGACTGACCCAACGTGAGATGTTGTTATTATCTCTATTCACATCATGTACGTTATGTCCTTAGACCTGAGATTGTTGTATGTATTCAAGATGTGAAACGACCTACTCAGGGACTATCAAACGCTACTCCGTGACAGGTAGTTATAAAGGTGGTTTTTTGGGTTTGTCGGGAAACATGCTATGAGACATAGACAATCAAGAAGAATTTGCCCCTCTCTATATGAGAGAGATATCACTGGATCACTCTAATGATTAGATCAAGAAATGCATGGCCGTGCTTGGGTTAAGTGTTAACCTATGAGTTGGACCAAATATCATGAGGCAAGGAATAACAAGTATGTGGTTTTGTGGTGGTTCGTCTGATATGATCTTTGCGTACGCATAGAGTTGACATGCTTGCTAGAGGCCGCTATCAACTAATGGCCGAGTAGGAGTACTCGGGCCATGTCTATGTGTGCGTGAATCCATAGGGTCGCACGCTTAAGGGGCTGGAAGCCTAATTCGGATTGGATCCGAGTTAGACAAGGCTTAGGGTTACTAATGGGCCTCCAACTCGGGAGCTCATTAGGGACGCCTATAAATAAGTGGGGCGGGCAACGGGGCTAGGTATCCACCTTTTTGGCAGCCGCCGCCGCCATCCTACGCCCGCCTGCTGCTCCTCGCGGACCTAGCATCCGGAGGCGCGACGCTTCCTCCCTGTACGTGTGGATACCTCGGAGGTGCTGCATCTGGAGCACAAGGACGAACCGCACGAAGGGGACGGACGTACGGACGACCCTTGCAACTGCATGGCACTGCTACGACACGTACGACTACATCGAGTCGCTTTCCGCGGCACCTGCGCGTATTGTGGTAAATCCCCGATGATCTAGAACTGGCAGTAGATCCTGGTTTATGAGGTCGAATTTTTTGTTTTTCCGGCTAGCGTAGCATCCTCATAACCCTTCAGTTGGAACATTAAGAGAATAGGGGAAAAAAAAGAAGAAAAAGGAGCTTATGGATGAGCTCTATACACTAGATTGTCAGGCCTGAGCTAAGTGAGCTCAGTCAAGAAGAATGGATTCATAGATACAACGGTTGAAAGATATTTGGAGGATCTCTATGCTGAAGAAGAATTATACTGGAGACAAATAATGGGCAAACACTGGTTTAATGGCTGGTGACTCAACACCAAATTCTTCCACCAATTTGCAAATGGGAGGAGAAGAAAAGGGACCCATCATTCAACTGGAAACTGACCAGGGTGTGGTCACAACCCAGGAGGAGATTATGCCCCATGTTATTCAATTTACAAAACCTATTTGGGCCTATGGAGCAAAGACTTATTTTCCTATCAAATAACTTTTGGCCTGATAGTGGTAAAGTCAAGGAGGCTGATAAGGAAGATCTGATTAAAGTATTTTCAGAAGATGAGGTTAAGCATGCAGTTTTCGATATGAAACAGGATGCTGCTCCTGGCCCAAATGGTTTTGGTGCCACCTTTTTTCAGAAATTCTGGGAAGTCATTAAAGGGAGACCTGGATGTAAAGAGGTTAAACTTTGGGGTCATAACTTTAGTTCCTAAGGTTCAGGAGGTTAGCACAATAAAGCAGTATACGCCGATTTGTCTTCTTAACGTGGATTACAAGGGCTTCACTAAAGTTCTTACAGAAAGATTGACTCCTGTGGCAAATGATGTCATTGGAGATAATCAAACTGGGTTTATTAAGGGAAGAAGCATCTTAGAAGGGGGCAAATGATGTCATTGGAGATAATCAAACTGGGTTTATTAAGGGAAGAAGCATCTTAGAAGGAGTTGTCATTCTTCATGAGGTTATACATTCTTTAAGGAATGATAGGAAGAAAGGAATGATCTTTAAAATAGACTTTGAAAAAGCCTATGACAGGGTGAGATGGGATTTTTTAGAAGAAGTATTGCATGGTAAAGGCTTTCCTGAGAAATGGGTTAATTGGGTTATGCAAACTGTCAGAGGTGGACAAGTTTGTATCAATATTAATGGGACAAGGGGTCCCTATTTTAGAACTCTGCGGGGTTTAAGACAAGGTGATCCCTTGTCACCCCTGTTATTCAACTTAGTAGCTGACGCCTTGAGTTCAATGTTGGACAAAGCTGTGGAAAAGCATTTGATTGTGGGGGTGTTGGACTCATTGATTGATAAAGGCATCTCTCATATCCAATACGCTGATGACACTATAATCATGACAGATGGATCTGATCAGTCTATTACAAACCTAAAATTTTTGCTTTACTGCTTTGAGTGGTTATCTGGCTTAAAGATTAATTATCACAAAAGCGAGGTGCAATTGTTTGGCTATTCTCACAGATAAGGAGAGGAAGGCTAATATGCTAAACTGTAAGCTTGGGGAGTTGCCAATCAAATATCTAGGTATTCCTGTGTCTGACAAGGTGTTAAGCATAGGTGCTTTCCAGGGTCTGCCGGCTAAAATGGTCAAGAGGCTTGATCCTTGGAAAGGCAAGTTTATGACCTCTGGTGGGAAGCTGATCCTAACAAACTCCTGCCTAAGTAATCTTCCAATGTATGTTATGGGATTTTATATGCTTCCAAGGGGGTGCATAAAAAGATGGATACTATCAGATCCAAATTCTTCTGGCAAGGGGCTGGGGACCAATTTAAGTATCACATGGCTAAATGGATAGCTGTGTCTAAGCCAAAAGCCCAGGGGGGGCTGGGCATTATTAATACCTACCTCATGAATGAATGCCTAATCACAAAATGGATCTGGAAAATTGATAAAAGAGCTGACGAGGTCTGTTATAAGCCGTTGGATGCCAAGTACATGAAAGGAAAAGGTTTCATGGGCTCCTCCTACCAGGGCACTTCCCAATTCTGGAAAGGCTCACATAAGGTGAAGCATTTGTACAAATGGGGAGCTGAAGGGGAAACTGTGAGGTTTTGGCATGATACTTGGATTGGTGGGATCCCCTTAAAATTACAATATAGACTGATCTTTGAAATCTGTCAAAACCCAGAAGCTACAGTTAAGAGTCTGTGGAAAGAAAGTGGATGGGATATCCCTCTTAGAAGAAGCCTGCATGGGGCCACGCTTGATGAATGGAATGATCTGCAGGGAGTGCTGCAGGATGTGGGTCTGGATGGGTTAGAAGATGATGAAGTTAACTGGGTTCTGGAAAAATCCAGGAATTTTTCAACTAAATCACTATATACTTGTCTTACTCATGGGGGAGTTAAGGACAAGTTAACTGATATGATTTGGAAATGTAGGATCCCATTGAAAGTTAAGGTTTTCCTCTGGCAAGTTTTTCATAGGAAATTACAGACTGCTTTATCTCTGACAAAACGGGGATGGCAGGGGAGCCCTCTCTGTTGTATATGTCCTGATATTGAAACTGTTAACCACCTTTTCTTTGGGTGCGCCTTTGCACAATATATTTGGAGTTGCATAAGGGATGCTCTCAATCTACAGGATTTCCCAACATCCATACAAGATGTTATCTCACAATGGATGCCAAGGAGGCTCGGGATACCTAAGAAACTATGTTTCACGTTTTTTGCAGGTGTAGCTTGGGCGATCTGGAAGAATAGGAATAAGATGGCCATTGAGAAACTTTTTCCTAATACACCTGACGCAGTGATTCACACGGCTATCAATTTTGTGCAGACATGGGTGGATTTGCAAAGGGAGAACGACAAAGCCAAGATGAAGGCGATGGCTCAATCCTTGTCTGACTGGATGCTGCAGAAGGATCAACTTGCCGGCCCCTTTTCAGATGTTGCTGTCATTTAGACTTGTTTCTTGTTAGCGCTGTGGGGTTTGTTCTTGCTTTAGTGCTGGTCGCTTGGTTATTGTGATAGGTTACTCTCCAGGGTAGGAGTCTCTTCGGGTTTCTGTTTGGTGCTTTCGTTCTGCATTTCAAACTGGTATCCCCAGTATGTCAGACCTTGTTGGCTTTCTTAAAAGCTAATCTCCTTAAAAAAAAGGGTATGGTGGGGCATACCTGGAGTACCCTGTGGCTCCGTCACTGTTTCCCAATGCAATCCCCAAAGTTTTAAGGTACCGTTTGGTTGGGAGTCAAGGTGGAGTGAGATGGTCCTGTCTCTGATTTATGGGACGGGACGGCTCCATTTTCTATTTGGTTGACGAGGGACGGGATCGACCCATTTTGTGTTTGGTTAAAAGACATAAAAAAGTGGGATGAGCTACCGACAAGTGGGACCCATTTATAAGTTTTTTTCTTTTTTTCTTTTTTTTTATCCTTTTCCTTCTCTTCACCTTCTCTTCCTCTCTCTCTCTCCTTATCTCTTTCTCCTGAACCTCGCTCACTCTTCCTTCTCCCCCTGCTCCACCGGGCCTATGCGTGCCGCCGCCTCTTCCTCGCCCGCGCGGCATGGCTAGCGGCAGAGATGAACCGCGCGGCATGGCCGGCGCCGGAGCTCACCCACATGCGCCACCTCTCGCTGCCCGCCCTCGTCTTCCCCGTCGCGGCTCATCCCAGGGGCGCTGCTTGCTCGCCGGAGTTGGGGGCGTTGCTCGCTCGTCGGCGCCCGCCGGAGTTAGGGGTGAAGCTAGGGGCGCTGCTTGCCCGGGCATGCCTGCTCTCCGCCCAGCCGCGCTCTTCCGCCCGGCCACGTGTCGGAGCCGGGGCTGGAGCTCACCCGCCCGGCCGCGTGCCGGAGCCGGGGCCGGAGCTCACCTGCCCGGCCGCGTGCTGAAGCCGGTGGCAGAGCTCGCCCGCCCGACCTGCGCCACCGCTCGCCATCTCGCGCTCGTATTGCGTGCGCCCGCTCGCCCGGGAAGGCCATCCTAAGTGGGATGGGCTCTGTCCGCCGAAAAATGAGGGACAAGAGTCACAACATCTAGCAAGAATATTCGTCGGTGGGATGGTCCTATCTCCAGTTCACCCCTGAACCAAACAGCAGCAAAAGTGGAATCATCCCACCCCATCCCACGTCATCCCACCGACCAAACACACGGAAGCTTTGCATGCCTTCCACTCCTGCTCTATATTTAGCGGAAAGGTCTCTTCTATCTGCCATCGAATGTGCCATGCATGTACAGTATCTCGCTGTCGCACTACTGCTGTCAAAGCATCTATCTTTGCACTAGCTACGTACGCCAGTCCAGGTTCATAAAATGAAATGAAAGATGGCACTTCCTTGTCCTCATGGACGAGAGGTCACTACTAAACCCTACTGACTCCGCAACTAAACCGGGATATGATGCATCATCAGCTCGCACCTCTATAAAATGTGACGATGCATGATGTTGCAAGTTTACATTACACTGTTCGTTCGTCTGAATAAAATTATATGAAAATTTTAACAATTTAACAAAAGGCTCCAATAATTAATATGCAACTTTGACGAAGCCAATTAAGTGCATATATATATGAGTACTAATATATAGTCCAATCGATCATATATAAACATTGTCTTGTTGTTTCGTACAAGAAACCGACAGTGAGGAATGGAGATGTCTGGATTGTGAACGTTCTTGCAGTAGCCTACGTATATGGAACAAGCTGGGGACGAGCGAGGAGTCCTTTTCTCTCAGTTATTTCCTTTCACTTTCTTTAGTTCTTTGCATGTAGTCCTACTCTCTATTCTTCTCTGGAGTAGTTAGCCTTTGCATGCACGCGTTAACTCTGATACTTAATTATGGGTGTCGCTTTCTACGTATACTAATAACCCTTTACCAGAACGTAACCATTACTTCTGCATGCTGTCTTGCTCAAAAAGAAAAAAAAATCTGCATGCTGTAGTCTGACGATCCACATCCAACCGCCGCTAAAAAAGGAAAACGTGCATGCGTGTATATATTGCATATATGCAGTTCAGGCAGGCATGTATATATATTTGCAATTCAAAATCCGAACCACTCTACTGGTATTTCTTTCTGAAGAAAATGCAAATAACGCTGAGTGCTATTCAATTTGGTGAAACGTTTTGGTGATAATAGACAATAGACAAATGAAATTAGCCATGTACATCAAGGAAGAACCTAGAATCTCTTTTTAGCAGACACGTACGACCTAGAATCTCTCTCACTGAAGTCCAAAACTGCAAGTGTTCTGTATGGATCGGAGTCCTAAGTTCCAACTAACAATAACACTGTCTTGTAGCCATGTAAACAGCCTGATCGATATATAAGGAATATTATCTCACTGTAAACAGTTTAAATCTTTATAGGAAATAGGAAATTTGGTGCTTGAAACTGTCATATCACTTCGGGAAGAATCTCTCAAGAGCAAGCTCAAGTAATATCACACTACTAAGAATAAGATATTGAATCGGCACAGAATGAATTATTCATATATCAGAACTGACATTATCACGAGAGGTAGCATTGGTTCATCTCACCGAGCGAAGATTTCACACACCGTACCCAATTCAGCAAAAGAGCGCTCTTCTGGTTTGAAGGGGAAGTACGTAGAACACATACAGTTCCTCCTCACGGTTCTCCTCCTGCCCATGTGAACACATGGGTTATCTCAACCATTCATTCCCTGGTATGCAATGCATCTCAACCGCTGGATGCACTGCGCCCCTGGGTCCACATAACCCATGCGGTCGCAATGGCATGTGGAAATTTGGCTTTGCTGCTTTTCCGGCAGTCGTATATCTTCCTGATCTTTTTGTACATCACTTGGTCACTTGGATAAGGGCACCCGAACCTAACTGGGATGGAGACTGCGTGCTTCGATCACAACTTATTGGTGGAGCTTGTAGGCACTACTGGTGCAACCAAGAATAATGCATGCATGTATACCTTGTCAGCAATGATGTGTGCTTGGCGGAGAATGCATGCGCGCGCAATCATGCATGCACTAGCTTGTGTCATACTGATCCAAACGATCGATCAAATCAGTGAATGGGACGCGCATTATATAATTACGCGCGCGAGACCTGCAGCTGCAGCCATACACACTAGTTAGTCTATATATATATATATATAAATTTATATATAGATAGATATATAGAATATATATAGAGAGATATATATAGATTATATATATTATATAATAATATATATATATAATATATATATTATATAATATATATATATATATATATATAATATATTACAAGCAACTACTACGCCAATATGCA
>NW_027097928.1:0-22071 GCF_019320115.1 Miscanthus floridulus | reverse complement strand
TCGTTGTAGTATTACTAGTAGTTGCGGGTAGTAGTAGTGGTAGAGTAGCAGTGGTGGTAGTCGTAAGAGTGGTTGTGACATTGTTATATATATATGTGATTGGATATAATCTTGTGCATGTTGGCCATCGTGCCGTTAGTTTTCTTCTAGGTTTTGGAAACCTGACCGTGCAGGGGAGGTGTTGCCGAAATTTTGTATTGATAGTTTTTTGTTTCTTTTTTGTAGAGAAGAGCCCGTCGGAGCAGAGACAGAGTACCTCGGTGACCTCGATCGCTTTCCTCGCCGCTGCAGGTCTGCCTGCACCGTGTCGCCTCGCCACTACACTGACCCACCATGGCCCCGCTAGCCTGACTCCACCGCCACCCTAGGTATAACCCCTCTTTCCGTATCATGGTCATAGATCACGTAACCCAGTTAGGTGTCTCCCGTTCGAAAGAGATACGGTTGGAAATATGCAAATATTTCCATATCTAAAGCCGTATCTATTTCGAATTGTCCACGTTTTTTGGACAGCCCGCGGATGCGTAGGTAGGGTTAGTTTCCATGGTCTGCTCCGATCCGAGATAGAGTTTCGGCATCGTCTCCCTATTGATCTCCGGATAAACACTCTCCCTGACAGGACGTGTATTTGGAGAACAGCTGGGAGGTGCTGCCGAAATTCTATCTCGGATAGGAGTAGAGCATGGAAACTAACCCCACCTACGTATCCCTCGCGTGGGATTAGGACCTATCCTCAACCTATTAGATAGTAGGAACATCGTGTAAGATGCAATTGATGTTTGTATTACTCGTCGCTATATATGTTAGAGGATAGAGGACTGTGAGTGGATGTACATGGGCCGAGCAAGTCAGGGTCAGGTCACCAATAATGGATCGACAAGACTGATGCTTTCTTGGAACGGGCATTTGGCGTGGCTGCCAAAGGAGCGAGTAAAATTTGTAATATTGGGGCGCAATCGACTCGGCCATACGACCTCGGCAAGACACTTCACACCACCGGGTGGAGGCACTTGAGGTTATTCCTGGTTTATTCGTCGTTCATTGGTTTTTTCATATCTTTCCTTTGCATTATTGTAACATTGGGGTGAATATATTGTAGGCCCAGCTGGAACAAGAGAGGAGGATACGGGAGCAGATGCAAGCGAAGATGGAGAGGGTGGAGGCCGAGCGGGAGGCCGAGCAGCGAAGGATGGCGGAGATTCTTCAGTACATGCAAAGTCTTAGCGCCGCTACGGGTGTAGCTCCGCCACCTTCGATATTCGCTCCACCTCCTCACTATTCTACTCCTGTGAGTATAAATGTTTTAGTTTGTATGTTCATGCTTACGGTCAAACCTAGTTGAGTATGAAAGTTTTATTCATGTATGGTATATATTTATCTTGTTTCACACATGCAATCCCTTTTCCTTTGTGCAGAATTAATCGGCGGCATTGAACGATCCTCATGCTTCAGGGAATCCTTCACCAAATCAGTAATGATACTTGTGGTTGCTAATGATACTTCTATTTGCAATTGTGGTTGACGATGATGGAGCACTTGGATTGCTTGTGAACTTATTTGTGATATATTGTGAAACATGTGACGTTTGTGATATATATGTGGTGTTGGTGATATATATGTGATGTTGATGATATATATGTGATGTTGGTGATGTTTGTTATATATATCTTCTGTTTGTTTGGATGGGATGTAAAAAACAAATAAAAAAGGCTATTTTCAGTCACTTTGCCTAGTGCAATGGCCATGACACTCAGCAAAGTGACCATCTAGGAACTACCTGGAAACATGCTTTGCCGAGTGCAATGGCCATTGCACTCGGCAAACATCACAGGTTTGTCGAGTGCCTGGTCCGTGGCACTCGGCAAAGGTGGCCACTTTGCCAAGTGTCTAAGTCAACGGCGCTCGGCAAATTGGGTACCTTTGCCGAGTGCTTGACCTTGACACCCGGCAAAGCCGCCATCACGGTGGCGCTCGCCGTCATGGCTACTTTTCTTTGCCGAGTGTCGGATTGGCACTCGACAAAGCCTTTGCCGAGTGCCCGATAAAGTGCACTCGGCAAAGTGGTCTTTGCCGATAAACTGTTTACCTTGCGCCCTTTGCTAAGTGTATATCGGCCTTTACCGAGTGCCTCAGGCACTCGGCAAAGGAATTGAATCCGGTAGTGGTGTCACGCACAGAAAAATCATGGATTTTCGTATTTTTCTGTCGGGATATTTTAGAACCGACAAAAAAATCGTGCGTACCGAAAAAAACGCATGGAAAAATTTATCACCCACAGAACAATTCGAGTTTCCGCACCTGAATGTCTTTGGGAACGTCGCCCGGGTCTGCATCCACCACTCGGCAATAGTCGAGTCATTGTGCGGCCCAAGCTGCTGTAGTCCCACGGACGCGAGGAGCCGGACCCAGACCTCGCGCGTGAAGGAGCAAGCACAACGGGAGAGGCAAAATTTCCCGAGTGTCGCAGGCTTCCCCGAGAGCCATAAATCGGGCACTCGACATTGCCAATCTTCCCCGAGTGTTGCACTCGGGGAAGAATTGCACTCGGAGAAGATAGGATTTGCCGAGTGCCATAGAGTGCCAGGCACTCGGTAAAGAGCGGCACTCGGCAAAGGCCCTCTTCCCTAAGTGCAACACTTGGGGAAGAGCGGCACTCAGCAAAGAAAAATGTTACTTGACGGCTTAGCCCGTCCACGCCGTTATCTTCCCCGAGTGCCTTTCCTGACACTCGGGGAAGAGGCCCTTTGCCGAGTGCCAGGCAGAGGCACTCGGCAAAGAGGATGGCTTCCCCGAGTGCCCTGTCCTGGCACTCGGGAAAGGGCCTCTTCCCCGAGTGCCAGGGAAGGCACTCGGGGAAGAAATTTTGTTTTTTTTTGTTTTTTTTGCCCCATTTTTTTTGTGAGGCCTTCCCATATTATTTAAAACTCCTTGTTCAAATTTGGGACAATTTTGACTTTTTTGGTATATTTCGTTAATTTTTTTTGTTTCGTTGAATTTTTTTGCATACTTCAAATTTGAACTGCAGGTGCATGAAATAATAGAATTTCTTGATTCAAAAAATGATATTCATGATATTTGGTGTATGTTGAGGCCGTGGTCTAGGAAACTCGCATGAAATGTCGCGCATCTTGTTGACGTAACATGACGAACAACTTGCGGAAAAAGTGTTTTTAAATTATATAAAATCCGAACGAAGTCCGAAAATCACGAAACTTGTCTGGGCATCGTGTTATCGCATGTAGAGGCTATGATAAAAAATTGAGAAGGTTTCGAGCAAGTTGTGACGTCGGATGCCTAAAACCCAGACATCTCCGCATGTGATCACTTGGGGAAGACTCGGGGAAGACTAAAAAAAAGCCCACCAGCCGGCCCAGCGTGGCCTTATCCTAAACCTAACCGGCCACCACCCCCACCCGTGCTCCACACCACGCGCGCCCCTGTTGCCTCCCCGCGCCTGCACCCGCTCCGCCGGGAAGCTCGCCGCCGCCACCCGACCCGCCGCCGCGGGCCCCCCCGCCGCCGACATGCCCCCGGCCCTGCGTGCCCCCGCCCCTGCCTCCCGCCTCCGCGGCCCCCCGCCCCGGCCCCCGCGCGGCCTCGGCCCTGCCTCCCCCGACCCGCCGCCGCCCGCATCCCCCCCTGCCGGAGCGCTGCCGGCCCGCACGCCGCGGCCTTCGCGCCTCCCCGCGCTTCCCCTCCTCCACGGCCGCGCCTCCCCTCCTCCGCGGCCATGGCTCCCCGCAAGCAGCACGACGACGCGACAAGCGCGCGACGAAAGAGGCGATGAAGGCCTGCTAGGGTGGCCTGGCAGTCGCGGCGTGCAGGTCGAGCTCCCTGGCCGCGTGCGCCGTGCAGGTCGTGCTCTCTGGATGGCTCCCCCGCCCCGGCGGAGCCCTAGCCCCGACGCCGTGCGCCTCCAACCGCCGCCCTAGCTCCAGCCCCGATCTGTCGCGGTGAGCCACGTCCCCAAGCCGTCCGCCCCGACTCCGACTCCGGCGAGCCCCGACGCCGTCCGCCCCCCAGTTCGCCTCCAGCAGCCCCGCGGCGTTGTCCTCCCGTGTGCCTCCATCAGCCACACCGCCGTCCGTCCGCAGGTGCTAGGCTGGTGTGCCTCCTCTCTCTTCTACTTGCAGCATGCTGCCCAATGTTGTCGTTCTTGCATTAGCAGAGATCTGGTAAACGGTCCATCGGATTCAGCAAAATCAGCATTGCTAGTGAGGTTTTATTCGAGATAATTGTTTATTTGATTGTACCTCGCATTCAAAAATTGTTTTTGCTCTTTGCAGCAGCTAAATCCTTAATTGTACTCTCCTATGATTGTGTCTGATGGATGCTTGTTATTTGAGATTTAAGATATTGGTTGGTTAGGTAAATTTGTTAGCGCTCTTTATTGCAATATATACTTACTGCTTCAGTACACAGGTTTTTGCGAGCTTTGACTTGGAGATGTTACCGTGATGCAAAGAACATGAATTGGCTCATCTACCGTGGATGACAGGTACATTCACCATGCCATAAATTGACACGGCTAACAGTCATCATGCTCTACATTTATCTGCAAAACTGTGACTTTTCCATGCTATAATTTGAGTGTTTTTTAAACAAGTATTTTTCTAACAGTAGGTAGGTCCAAACTTAATGTTTCAACAACCATTTCCCCTATTGATTTCAGATTGATTGACATTTGTTTACACATCCTAGGTGCCTGTGTGGCTCCATCCTTCTTCCGTGCCACTTCAATAGGTATGTTTCTCTTGCACACAAACAGAAGGCGTGTACCTATCTCTTCAAGATTCCACTTCTTCTGGTCCTCTGAACCCCACTTTGCAGTATCATTGTACACAAGGTAGTAGAGAGCCAGTGCAGTGTTGATCGATTTGGTTTCAATAAAAATGACAGGTTAATTTTAATTCTAACTTTCTGGAGTATGTACTGCAATCTATTTATCTTCTTATACGGCTTGCCTTTATCTTTTGCCTGTGAAGTTTTCCCACTTTATGCAAAGCTTGTCCTGCAAAATGTTAGACCCATTTTGATATGTGATAGATACAGTTAACATAGTATAAATTATATGTGTATGCTTGTTTCACATATAGCATCATTCAGATAACATGGAATGTCAGTTAACTAACATGAAGTGTAGTATGATCTCAAGAAGTTAATCAGTTTTTTACGTGGTTTTTCCAGAATAGGACTTGTTTGGATTAAATAAATTACTATGCATTGGAACAAGTTTTTGTATATGAACATGTAACTGCTGTCACACATACAGTGTGGGCTGCTCTAACTTGTAAAGTAGTATTTTTTAAAAAAAAGGAAAGAACATCAAGTTCTGGCTTGCTAGTTGGGAACTGGACATGGTTGAGTATTGGCGTGGCTTCACTCAGTGAAGATTTGAGGCCAAACTAATGCTTTAGAAAATTAAGCACTTGGCCTGCTTGGAGACAATTGTATTTTTCTTATATATTTCTGAATTTTCATGTATTAGGAAAATCCTTTATGCTATCTCTTGGTACCTGCTGCACATAGGGCTACATAGATGTATGTACTAGTGACCATTTTCAATGATTTGTATATGTACCTGTGACCATTTTCTTTCAAAATTGCACTAAATTTCCTAAGTCTGGCAACGTGAACATGTTATGCAATGCATAGTGTGAATTTATCATAATTGGCCCATTGAGTAATTTTATACTTTGGGTACTTGCTCTTCTGCTATTGTAATCTTTTTCAAGTTATCTTAGATCCAAAAATTGTGGCTGTACTAAGAAACGATTTTGTATTGTATATTGTGTTCATTTTGGTATTATAGCACTTCAGTGCAATAATACCCATTGTTGTGACCAGCAGAGCATGTACTGTTACTACAATCAATAATATGCCATAATAGACATCTTTTTTTAAAAAAAATAAGAAAACAGGCTTCCCCGAGTGTCTGTGCTGCGGCTATCGGGGAAGAGGGTTTTTAAAAAAAAACAAATTTCTTTGCCGAGTGCCACAGCCCAGGCACTCGGGGAAGAGGGTTTTTTTTTAAAAAACAAAATTTCTTTGCCGAGTGTCTGAGCTGCGGCACTCGGCAAAGAGTATTTAAAAAAATTCAAAAATCTTCCCCGAGTGTTGCACTCGAGGAAGAAAATAAAAAAAAAAAGAAAAAGAAAACGGCGTCGGCCATCGGCCAACGGCGTGAAATCTTCCCCGAGTGCCAGCACGGCACTCGGCAAAGCCTTCCCCGAGTGCATGATTTTCGGCACTCAAGAAAGATGTCTTTGCCGGACGAGGATTAGCCGGAGGGTCTTCCCTGAGTGTTGCACTCGGAGAAGGCTTCCCCGAGTACAACTCGGCCTTCCCCGAGTGCAGCTGGCACTCGGGGAAGCCACTGGCTGCTGTAGTGAAGAGGCCAGAAGATGATCGGTGGTCTCGTCATCTTGGTCACAAAGCGCGCAGTTAGCGTCCGCTTGAAGTCTATGACGTTTCCAGCGTTCGGCAGTCCATAAGCGACCGTGGAGAGCAAACCAAAAGAGCTTCACCCCTTTGGCGGCACGGAGGACCTCCAGACGAGCTTGGCTCCAATCAACGAGGTCATTCCATAGAAGAAGGCTATGTACGTGGAGGAGACGGAGTAATTCCCGTTCGGCGTCCACTTCTAGATGTAGCGGTCGGCGGCGTGCGGCGATAGCTGGAATGGCTCGACTAGGTCCCAGACACGGACGTACTCTCAGAGAACAACGGCTGTCGGAGCACCGGTGATATCCCACGCCCATTGGTGATTTGTAAGTGCTTCCATGACGGTACGCTTACGCTGGTGGCACCCAACCGCCAGGAATAGGTTTGGTGCAAAGTTACAGATGGCTCCATCCGGGAGCCATGAATCCGTCCAGAAGCGCGCGGAGGCTCCGTCGCCCACCAAGACAGTGACCGAGGCCCGGATCATGTGGTCGACCTTTCTCTCCGTCCTGGAAGGCAAGCACGCCCAGGCGCTGTCCGGCTGCGTCCGGCGTAACCATTCCCAGCGTAGGCGCAGGGCGAAGCCAAGAACCCGGAGGTCCGGCAGCCCCAGCCCACCGACCTCCTTCGGCGAGCAGACGATGGGCCAAGCGACCTTGCACTTCCCGCCGGCGACCGAGTCCGTGCCCGCCCAGAGGAAAGCGCGCCTCCTCTTGTCTATCTCCCCGATTGCCCAGGCGGAGAGGCTGCAGCAGATGGAGACGTGGACCGGGATCGCGGACAGCGTCGTCCGCGTCAACGTGGCTCTACCTGCGGTCGTGAGAAGGCCGGCCTTCCAGGTCTGGATCCTGGCGGCGACTGCGTCGATCAAGCCCTGTTCGACGTTGCGGTTCAGCCTGGACAGCGACAGAGGGACTCCCAGATACTTTGCCGGAAAGTCCTGGAGCAGGCAAGAGGGAACACTTCCTGGATGGTCTGGATCTCCTCGTCGGAACACCGGATAGGGGTGATTGTGCATTTTTCCAGGTTGGTGGATACGACTCTGCCCATATATTCTTGAGTTTCCGGCCGGGCTTCAGTTCTTCTCTTGCGAGTAATTAACGCTCTGTGAACTGACAAAACGGACCAGCAATGTCGTATTTATACTACTGCTGGATACAGTCGTGTGATATATCAAAGCTTCGCATCTCGCACACGCCGCCTCGATCACTTTTGGTGAAATTCTCGACGTCGTGGGTATTGCAACAGATTTGTTGGCTACTGCATACTGATAGGCCCCCTAGCACCTCTAGGTATAAATCCAGTGGGTAATTTACTTAACTGAGATGAATGAGACAGCGACCGACGACGAGACGAGGTGCGGTGGTTCGGTGGTGGCAGTTCCCGCCGCTTCAACACTCTCTCGATCGGTAGGGTTATGGCAACAGGTGGGGATTATGGCGGCTGTAGTGAACCTCTTGTCTGCGCTCTGGCCCCCACCTCCCTCTATATAGTGTTACGTGACGGGGGCCCACCAATCTTGGTTTGGTTGGACGCCCCCGATCATAGCGCTGGATCAAGGCCCAACTCGACCGTTGGGCCGAGTCGTATGAGATCAACACTAACACATACAGCTGCAAAACTAGCTTTGTAATTTAGGTATGGTTCCATCTTTTGCATGCTCCGACGATCGTACCCAAGTGGATATACTGCATGCTGGCGTACATGCGTGGACGAGGCTGAAAACGCTCCTGGGTCCTGGCCTGCTGCTGAGGTCGATACTGACGCTCAAGTTACGAAGAGAGCGCTAAAGATGATTTAAGGACAGATTGGAGTACGTCCTGGAGAGGATTATTACCGAATTATTATTTTACGAACAAACTATTTCTGGTCTGAAACAATAATGAAAGCGACTAGAGGGAAATTAATTAGAGGCTCACCTCGTTAAGCATTGGTCTCTTGCGACTAATAACGGATGTGCAGTATCGTATTTATACTACTACTGGATTCATACATTGATACATATATATACACAAGTTCGTGTGATATATTAAAGCAGGCTGCATCTCGCATTCGCCGCCACACTTTTGGTGTAATCCTCCTCGTCGGAGTTGGCTACTACTACATACGTCTCCAAAGCCGGATATATATACACACACACACACACACACACACACACACACACACACACAGCCCATCGAATACCCAAGTGGATATGCTACTGAGCGAGGTGGATGCTGACGCTCGAATTGGGAAGAGCTAGAGAGGATTTAAGTAGAGATTTTGGAGTCCTGGTGACAATTATTATTACTGAATTATTATAAGAACAAACTATTTCTTGTCTGAAACAATAATGAAAGCGACTAATGGAAAATTAATTATAGCCGGCTCACCCCGTTAAGCATTGGTTGGGACCGAGAGAGAGAGTGCAGCATAGCAACGGGGAAGGAGAGGAGAAGAAGAGCGGCGGCAGTGCTGCAATCAGGAGTGCACCGCGCCACGGCGTGCCTTGGTAGTGCTCACCAGCCCATCACTAGTCCTGCTAATAATGGACTGAATTACTACACAAATCTTTCTGAAGGCAGGCAAAAACGATTTCCGCAGGCGGGCATTCCATTCGCTGCACAGAAAGGTCTGCGTTAAACACCAACAACGCCGCCTGCAAAGATCAAACTGCAGGGGCAGGCTCCTTAGAACGTCCGCCTCGTAATCGATAAAAAAACCAAAAAAAAAAAAATCCATGAGCCTACCGGCGAGCCCGTTCCTAAGCCCGCCTGTGAGCCCGTTCCCAGCCCACGGGCCAGATCTGGCCCCGCCGTCACCCACCGTGCTGCCATCCGCCCGCCCACCCAGAGTAGACCGAGACAGAGAGAGTGAGAGAGAGAGAGAGAGAGAGTAGATTGAAGCTGCCTGTCCGCTCGCCGTGCCACCGTCGCCTTGGATCTGCAAGGAGACTGAGAGTGGGAAAGGGAGACGGAGAGAGAGAGGGAGGGAAGGGGCCAGCGCCGCAGCACGGCCGAGAGTAGACCGAGAGAGATCTACATGTGGTCAGATCTGGCCGCTGGGTCTCGCTCGCCGTGCTGCGCTGCCGGTTCTCAAGCGCCGTAACACCGGTTGTTGCTCCATGCACCTGCTGGGAGGGTGCTGGCCACCACTACGTCAGAATAGCATTTCACTGCCGGTTCAAAATACCCCATCACTGTTGGATTTTGAACTGGCACAACCATACGGGCAGTGATGAGGGTAAGCTATCACTGTCGGTTCCTACAAACCAGCAGTGTTCTTCAACTTCACTGTCGGTTCTTTACACAACCGGCAGAGTTTAGTTCCACCAACACTGCCGGTGCATAAGACCACCCAGTAGAGTTCAGTTCCACCAACACTGTCGGTTTGTGTTTCAACCGGCAATGTTGTTGTAAGAATCACTGCCTATTTGTGACAAGAACCGGCAGTGATGGCTAAGTCAACGCTGCCGGTTTGTGGCTCCAGCCGGCAGTGCCATCACTGCCGGTTTGTTGCTAACCGGCAGTGATGTTTACGACAACACTGTCGGTTTTCTACTAACCGGCAATGATGTCACGTTCGCATTTTATTGTTTTATAAGTTATTTGAATTTATATTTTTTTTGTGGAATCGGGTTTCGCTTTATATACGCTATGTAGACGATAGATCCATCAATATTAAACATTACAAATGTTACGGTTATAGTTTAAATGTTCTTATCAAGATCTCGATCCTTTAAAATAAAAAATATATTCTCGGACTTCACAGATTGTGCAATGCTTCTCGGACTGCTTACAATAATCTAGCGAGCCGCTTTGGGCTATACTGGTCCTTGAACTTCACGGATTGTGCAATGGAAAATACTCCATCTTTTTCCAATACCTCGGCTAAGATGAATTTTGCCAGCTCCGATTGCAGCGCGACGATCTCCATGTCTAACAGCCTTTCGTGGTTAACATACATAAATAAAATGGGGATTATACACACCAACTTATCGGCTTCTTTTAATTTCCTGCCGATGTAGCGAAGCATTGCCCACATTACATAAAACCCGCATTCTTTGTTTCCCGCGGGATGTTTTAGGTACTTCCCCTCCATTTCGACAACCTTGAATTGGACATGCGTCCCACCCATATGTCTTCTTTGGACAATGAGCAACATTATAAGGAGAAATAATAGAAAGCGGTATGTATGATTAGAAAATAATATGTTATTAGGATCGCTTACTAATTCAGCACTGCCACCGGTGCATCCAGATGATGAAATGGTTTTTTCTTCGAGTCCCACACCTCGATCAGATTTTTGGCAAGATTAACACAAATGAAGACGAAATGGTTGTTGTAATCACAGAATCCTAATTATCGAACATAATATTGACAGTCCTCCAGTCATGCCCATCGGCGGAGTGCCTCATCATTGTATATTTCTTACGCTCTTCGCCATGCCAGTGCAACAGCTTGGCTGACTTTGCAAATGCAAATAGCCTATGCACCCGGGGATCTATAGAAAAATACCAAACGACCTTTACGGGACCTCCTCTGGTCTTGGTACCCTCATTTGACGGTCCTTTCTTGTACCATGGAGCTTCACAGTTGGGGCACTTGTCCAAGTCTTTGTATTTTTCTCCACGGTACAATATGCAATTATTAGAACATGCATGGATTTTTTCAACCTCAAAGCCGATGGGGCAAATCATTTGCTTGGCCAAGTATGTCTTTTCTGGCAACTCGTTTCTTTCTGGGAGCATTTTCCTTATTATACCTAACAACTGATCGAAGCCTTTATCGCTCAATCCGTTTGTCGATTTGAACTCTAACAGCATGATGTCGGCTTCCAGTTTGCTCATTGGACAATCCCTATACAATGGTGTTTTGCCATCTTGTCTCATTTTCTCTAGCTTTCTCAGCTGTCTTTCACTAAGACATCCGGTCTCTACATTACGTAGCAGCTGAGAAATACCATCGTTATCCTCGGTGTCATCAGCTTGCATGTTTCTAAACACATTATTAACTGTGGCAATAGGTTCTGTGTTGACACTGGTTTCTCGTCAGCATCGTGGATGGCTACATCAGGCATGTCCACATCATTATCGTTTACCAGCAGAACATTCACACCAACCTCGCCATGCATAGTTCATATCGTATAGTTTGGCATGAACCCCTTGGTAATCAAGTGCAATCGTATAGACTCAATTTGATGAAAGTTCCTTTGATTCTTGCAATCTTTGCATGGGCAAAAGATAGGGTTCCTATTCACAGTATGGGCTTTGGCATCGGTGATAAACTGACTGACGCCATGCATGTACCGCTTGTCTGTTCGGGACAGATGCATCCACTCTCGATCCATCTCTGCACAAAAAAAAATACTGAGACAATAATTACAAAGAATTAATAAGAAATCGAGCTTCATGAACAACAATTGTAGCTGGAAAGTACCATTTTTGGAAAACATTATTGTACACTAATTATTGGAAAAATAAAATTACTAGTCCCGACCCTGTAAATTGAAAATTGTAGTAAAAAATAATTATTGCACGATATTGAAGAACAATTATTCTACTCTACTTCTAAGAACTAATTATAGCATCACATACTAACAATGATGATCTTGACCACCATGGAATAATTAGCTAGGAATTTATATATGTTCATAGACACCAACCGTTTGGATGATGGATTCACCATAATTTGAGCCTTGCACAAATGTCTAATTGGAAAAGTGCTCTCTAGAATGAAGAAAGAACTAGAATAAGAATCAAGCAATGTAGCCATCAAAACAAAGCTAATTAAGTAACAAAATCAAAGGAGTGGATGTTTGTTACTAACCTTAAAGCAAAAAGATCAAGCTATTCTTCAAAATCCAAGCGCTAGCTTCATGGTGAAGAGCAGCCGCAACAATGGAGGGAAGGGCCCAAACGTGCGCCTCTATTCTTAGGATGAAAGAGAGGAGGAAGAAGAGGACGGATGCAGCCTTTTGTGCTGTAGACTTATCACCGTCGGTTCTTGGCTAGAACCGACAGTGATATAGCCAAATCACTGTCGGTTTGTGGCTTGAACCGATAGTGATAAGTGGCCACCAAAACACTGCCGGTTCAAGCCACAAACCGGTAGTGATGTGGTCCTTCACTGCCGGTTTTAGCCTAGCCCCAATCATTTTCTCATTTTCAAGCTCATAACTGGCAGTGAAGGTACATCACTGCTGATTCTCACAAATCCGGCAGTGATGAGGCTGGTAGCGATGTGCAAATCTAGCGTAGTGCACCCCGCGTGCCGCCAAGACGGCGTCCGCTAGGGCCAGCTAGGCCCACGTGACCGCGCCGCCCCGCGGGGTTTGCTCGGTTGAGGGAGAGGATTTGCTCGGTTGAGGGAGAGGATTCAAGAGCGCACAAATGAGTAAAAAAGGTAGGGTTTCTCATCATTTATACATTATACGAACTCCTTACCTAGCCTAGATGGGCTAGGTGGGCACGCCCATGATTTACATAGGTGGGCCTTTTTCAGAGGCGAAACTCTTAAAAGGCCCAACTCTGTAAATCGATTTTGGGTGACCGCCTCCGTAAATCAATTTTATGAGGCTGGTAATCCTGACTGCCTCCGTAAATCGATTTTACGAGGCGAGCAATCTTGATCGCCTCCATAAATGCATTTTTGCCAGATAGTTAATTGTGGCAGCCTCCATAAAATGAAAACGTCCACCTCCGAAAATCCACATGCATTTTACGAGACAGTTGGATTTTGTGACTGCCTCCATTAATGTTCGGCAGTGTCTCGCAAAATCATTTTTGTAGTAGCGGAAATCCGAACCAAATCCACACAGATCCATTCGATTGCAAGCACCATTAAGGGCAGCCTCAATATATAGTATGAGCTAGTTACTAGCTTTATGATAATCTCTTCAGAAATACTAACTTTAAGAGCATAGCTCATAACATGAATAGTCGATATGACACCCTCACGACCTCATATAATCTTAAAATATGTTCACAAGACTAGCTAACTCATGATCAACAGAGAGTTTTTCTCTCTTTTCTAAAAAACATGAAATCATAAGCTTTTGTTGTGTGCCTAGTAAAACACTCGGCAAAGGGCACACAACAAAACTTTTAACGACAAACTAACATTGCCGAGTGTTTTCATCGGGCACTCGGCAAAGACTTTGCCGAGTGCCCAGAAAACACTCGGCAAACATTTTCCGCAAAAAATAAAAAAAACCAAATTGCCACCATCACACGCCACCACCGGCCGCCACCCACCACGGCCGCCGCCAACACCAGCGCCCAGATCCATCGCCTTATCGCGCTCCTCCTCTTCCATCTGCTCCACCGCCTCGCCGCGCTCCGGTCCAGCCCGCACGCACGCCGTCTTCTCCTCCCTCTCGCCGCCCGACCCCTTCCTCGCCACTGCGCTCCTCCGCTTCGCACACCTCATGCAGTCGCCCCTGGAGAGGACGGGAGGGGCGTCGCCGTCATGAGGAGGGGAGGGGCGCCACCCCTAGAGACGAGGGAGGTGGCGGATCAGGGGCGGCGCCGGCGACAGGCGGGAGGCGGTGGATCCGGGGCGGCACAGGGCAAGGTGGGGAGGGGCCGGGGTCGGCCGTCGGCAGGAGGAGAGAAGGGGAGGGAGGGGCCGGCCGCACCTGGAGAGGAGGGAGGCGGCAGATCTGGTGCGGTGCGGGTGAGAGGAGGTAGGCGGCGGATCCAGGGCGGCGCGAGGCAAGGCGGGGAGAGGCCGAGGCCGGCCGCCAGCAGGACGGGAGGAGGGGAGGGAGGGGCCGACCGCTCCTGGAAAGGAGGGAGGCATCGGATCTGGGGCGGCGTTGGCAAGAGGAGGTAGGCGGCGGATCCGGGGTGGCGCGGCGGATCAGGGGCGGCGCGGGGAAAGGGGGAGGGGCCAGGGCCGGCCGCCGGCAGGACGAGAGGAGGGGAGGGAGGGGCCGGTCGCCGGTGGGAGGAGAGGAGGGGAGGGGAGGGGCCGGGGCCGGCCGCGGGCGGGAGGCAGTGAGAGGGAGCGGGGGCAGGGAGAGGGCACGCATTTGAGTGGGTGCAATAAGGAGAGGGCGGCCGCGGGTGTGTGATTTAGGGCATGGGTGCGTGGGGCTTTGCCGAGTGTCCTAGATCTGGACACTCGACAAAGTTTTTTCCTCATTTTTTCCCTTCCCCTTCTTTTCCAGAATTTTTTTATTTCTTTGCCGAGTGCAAAAAAAATCAGTCTGCAAACCCCTTGTTTGCCGAGTGTTTTTTTTGACACATGGCAAACCCCTTGTTTGCCGAGTGTTTTTAGCTCAGCACTCGGCAAAGAACCGGTTTACCGAGTGTCCGAGGAAATACACTCTGGCAAACAAAAAAACACTCGGCAAATTTGATGATTCCGGTAGTGTACGTACGTAGAACTATCTCATAAGTCACCATTAGAGCTGCCCTAACAAATAATCAAACAAAGCCACCTATTTGGGTGCTCTGCCTAATCCAACCCAAACCACTAAAGCGTTTTCCACCCAAACCAATTAATAATTTGGTTTCAACCCACGTTTTGCCACATTAATGCAAAATAAATATGGAATTGTAATCTTGGAAGGATGCAAACTCATGTGTCGATATTTTTCCGAGGTATTGGCATGCTTGTGTTTCCCATATTTCTTATTGGAGCCCCTCCCAAAGATGTCCTCGCAAGGGCCAAGCTTCTACCTGCTTGATGCTTCATCTCCTTGCAGTTCTAGTCAAAGAGGTCATTCTCGCCAGCATGAGCCACCAACAGACATCGCACAAGCCATGGTTGTCCTTTTCAGAAGCCTTCTCTTCAGAAGCCTCCTCCTACTCGCTCTCAGCAGGTACCTTCATTAGAAAAGTATGTGATAAAAAACATATATCATTCCAAGCAGCCAGTACACATAGATGTAGGACTATCAACAAATTCCAGTTAATTTAAAGCAAATTATCATCAAGTTTCATTTAATTTATAACAAGTTATCATACAGTTTCAGCTTAGTTTTCACAACTTATGGACAAAAAGGATGCTTCTGCAAAATAAACCCTTATCTCTCCATGAGATACAAAATCATCCTACTTGGATGCCAATGCTCTTTGCCGGGACATTGCTCAGTATTACTGCCTCACGTACCTATACTACACTATTAGCTTTTAGAGAGTGAGCCCAGCTACCAGATGGATAAAGGTGGTGACAAGTGAAGATTATAGGCTCGTTCTATGCTGTCAAGTGCTTTGCCTTGCTTTTGTTATGGTCCATGTGGACATGTTTCGGCTTATCACTACCGGAGATAGCTTCTTTGCCGAGTGCCTCAGGCACTCGGCAAAGGCCGATATACACTCGGCAAATTTTTTGCCGAGTGTTACACTCGGCAAAGGGCGCTCGGTAAATAGTTTATCGGCAAAGACCTCTTTGCTGAGTGCACTTTATCGGGCGCTCGGCAAAGACTTTGCCAAGTGCCAATTCGACACACGGCAAAGAAAAGTGGCCATGACGACGAGCGCCACCGTGACGGCGGCTTTGCCGAGTGCCAAGGTCAAGCACTCGGCAAAGGTCCTCGCTTTGCCGAGTGTCGTTGACTTAGACACTCGGCAAAGGTGGTCACTTTGCCGAGTGCCGCCGGCAAGACACTCGGCAAAGTATGTAATGTTTGCCGAGTGCCTGTCCCGTGGCACTCGGCAAATCTCTGATGTTTGCCGAGTGCAACGGCATTTGCACTCGTCAAAGCATGTTCCCTGATAGTTCCTAGGTAGTCACTTTACCGAGTGTTATGGCCATTGCACTCGGCAAAGTGACTGAAAACAGCCTTTTTATTTGTTTTTTACACCCCATCCAAACAAACAGAAGATATATATAACAAACATCACCAACATCACATATATATCATCAACGACACATATATATCACCAACACCACATATATATCACAAACGTCACATATATATCACAAACGTCTCATGTCTCACAATATATCACAAATAAGTTCACAAGTAATCCAAGTGCTCCATCATCTTCAACCACAATTGCAAACAGAAGTATCATTAACAACCACAAGTATCATCACTGATTTGGTGAAGGATTCGCTGAAGCATGAGGATCATTCGATGCTGCCGATTGATTCTACACAAAGGAGAAGAGATTGCATATGTGAGACAAGATAAATATATACCATACATGAATAAAACTTTCATACTCTATTAGGTTTGACCGTAAGTATGAACATACAAACTAAAACATTTATACTCATAGGAGTAGAATAGTGAGGAGGTGGAGGTGGAGCGAATAGTGAAGGTGGCGGAGCTACACCCGTAGCGGCGCCAAGACTTTGCATGTACTGAAGAATCTCCGCCATCCTCCGCTGCTCGGCCTCCCGCTCGGCCTCCACCTTCGCCTGCATCTGCTCCTGTATCCTCCTCTCTTGTTCCAGCTGGGCCTACAATATATTCACCCCAATATTACAATAATGCAAAGGAAAGGTATGAAAAAACCAATGAACAACGAATAAACCTAGAATAACCTCGAGTGCCTCCACCCGGTGGTGTGAAGTGTCCTGTCGAGGTCATATGGCCAGGCTCCTGCTCGTGCTGCTTGCTCAAATCTAGGAGAGACTGGGAGTAGCGGCCGAGTCGATTGTGCCATCGCCAATCCAGTACTGCCCATGCTTCTTGCCTCCTCCCACCCTCATGATGACTTCTCCATCAAGGTCCTCAGTGCTTGGATCGTACTCTGACCCATGGACCTCCCTTGCCATTGATGTGTACTCACTAAGGCGGTTGTGGACGGTCGCATTGCTGTACGCCTCGGGCCCGTCGTCCGGGTTGTAGTCGACGTCGAACATCGTCTTGCCCTTGTGGGCCATAGCAAATGCCTTGAAGATGGAGCAAGGCTAGCCACCATATGATGCCGACTGCGAGAAAAAATGCAAGATGATTAGAAATCATGCAGAATTGAGCGTTAGAATAAATAAATGAATTTGTGTACCCATGTTTCTATGTATCCGCTAAGGCTGCGGCTGCCTTGATGGTGTGCTACACCTGGCATCATCAAACGCCGCTCTCGACACAAGTTGTGCGTCTCCTCCCACTCGCGTGACCACCACCTGTCCACCATCTATTCCCAGCACTGGGGATGCGTGGCACACCAATAAGGAATTATCTACAGGCCATCAAGTACATGACATATCAGAAGATGAAATTAAGCCTATTTAATCTCAAAAGGAATCAGTATTAATGTTCTGTATATACCTGCAGGTACTAGTCCCGAGTCAGCATCATGGATCTTGCGTCCCTTTTGGTGACCTTCATTCCAAGGACGGTCCCATGGTAAGTTACGACGGCCTGGATACACGCATGTCCACGATGAGTTTTTGCAGCATTTGGTGGCCACCGCATCTGCCCTGGCCTCATGTCCGTCCTGGCATATAAAGAAATCATGCATACAAACACGATGTATCCATTAATTATTTCAAGAATGTATTGAGCAATGTAGTGCGAGGAAGACTTACCCATAGCTCTTGCTTCACCCGCTTCGCCTTGTTGTTAAATACCCTACGGGCCCGATCTGCAGCATCGGGGGTGGCGGTGTAGTGGTCAAATGAGTAGGCTGGCCCAGTCACTCCGGCATACTCAACCAGGCTAGGGAAGTGCTCCTTGCACAGAAGACCAAGGATGTCATTGACTTGGCATGTGTGACCACCTCCACTCGCCACAATCGTCCAGTTCCTGCCCAAGTGATTAAGAAAAAAATATTAATTTCTATTTTGATTTTCAACATATCATATAAAGTAGTGACAACATCTAAAGTTACTTACTTTTCCCCCTCGGGTCGAATCAACGGGCGTCTCTCAAGAGGTATCGGTCACTGAGGGAGGCTCACAGGACCTCGCAAGTAGACGCTCGATGAACTAGAGTAAGCGAAACCCCCCGCTGTTGCCTCATCCTCATCGTCCTCCTACGCGTCCTCCTGTGCCTCCTCGGCGTCCTCCTAGGGCACCTGCTCCTCCTCCTCCTCCTCACGCGACAGGGCGGCAGGCGACGACTCCCTCCTGCGGCTGCTCCTCCTACTCTCCCCCGATGCAGCGGTCCTTGTCCTTCAGTACAAGGACGTTAGCTTCCTCATCCCACCACCCACCATCTTTGTTCAATCACTTGCAATTAAAAAGAGTAAACCAATAAGCACAGATAAACAAGAAGTACTTAGAAATTGATGCAAAATAAACAAAACGTAATTACAAAATAACATAGTATTACATGTATTAGAAATAATCTTCATGATCAGGATTAGCTGGATCATAAGTCTCATCATCACTATCAATCATGTTGAAATAATCAACACTATCCGAATGAGCAATGTTGTCATTGTCATTGTCCAAATGTAATCGCTCAAGCATTTGTAAGTCCTTCACATTTTGCACCTCATCTTCAGCGTCCTCTTCAATAACTGTTTTATTGTCTACTCCCATTCTGATCACTTCGGTTAAGTCTATCTCAAACCTCCCTTCTAGTCCCTCTTCTTGAAAGAACTCTCCATCATATGTGTTTGGGTCTAAGTTGTAATCTTCATCGTTTGGGACAGGCACTTTACCGTGTGGCGATACCCTATGCACAATATCCCAACCCTTAAGATGCCTTATGGTTTGACACGCATATGGGAGATAATAAATTTGTGTGGCCTGTTGGGCCACAATATAGACATTGTCTCCTGGTAAGACATAATCCTATCGAATTTCGACTAGCCCAAGATTAAAATATGTCCGTCTTGTTACTTCAGGATCAAACCAATGGCATTTGAATATGACGGGATTAAAAGGTTTGGAACCATGAAACTTGAGTTCGTATATTTCTTCAATTCTTCCATAATACTCGACCTCATCAACGCCGGGCGTAAAAACTCTAGAACTTGTGGTTCTTTGATTGGGCCGACTCTGCTCGTAGCTTGTTGTGCAAAAGTGATATCCATTCACGTCATAACCAGAAAATGACCTGACCCTATAGGCAAAGCCATCGGCAACCTGTCTCAACTCGGCACGCATAGATGCATCCCTCTGGCCCTACAAGCTCAAGCATGATACATCATTATATTATTCGCATGTACGATTAACTTGAAATGTCAAACTAAGTACGAGCTAAATTGGACGGTACCTTCTGTTTGAACCAAGAAATGAAATCGGGCATTCCATTTCTCACACCCTGTCTAAGAAGGGTATCTACCTGCTACGAGGTAGGATCCCTTGATTGACGCCAGAATTCATAAAGAAATTCCCTGTACCAACGAGAAACAAGGGGGTTGGATGCAGAATAGTGACGGCGTATTTAACAAGTTCGTTGAGAACTTAATGCATGTACGACGCCACTTCATCAAGGTTGGTCAACATGTATAGCATGATCTGGCGCCACTCTTCATGATTCAAGGTCTTGGGGGTCGATGCACTTGCGCTTCCGAGTTGCCCTCGGAAAAGGCTGAGGTTCGATTCATTTTCGCCAGCATTGTAACGAGGGGGTGGATTATGCATGCTAGGGAGGTTGTCACCATAGTATGTTGTTGTGAAGTTCGCCACCTCCTCCAGAATGTATGCCTCTACAATGGAGGCCTCGATTTTGCATTTATTTCTACATTTCTTTCGAAGAACCTTTAGACATCTCTCGATTGGATAGCACCAACGGCCCTGCATGGCCCCCCCATTCGTGCCTCATACGGGAGGTGCAAAATCAAATGCTACATCGGATTGAAGAAGCCGGGTGGAAAGATCTCCAACTTATAGAGCAACACAGGTGCCATTCTTTCCAAGTCAGCAATCACGGTCCAAGATAACTCCTTGGCACAAAGCTGGCGAAAGAAATAGCTCAACTCTGCCAGCACTAGCCAGACACGCTCAGGGACATAGCCTCAAACCAGCACTGGAAGAAGCCGCTCAATCCATATGTGGTAGTCATGAATCTTCATCCCTAAGACTCGCATAGTAGATAAGTTCACTCCCCTCCTCAGATTATCTACATACCCATCAGAGAACATTAACGTCTGCATCCATTCTAATACTCCCTCCTTTGGGGCTTGCTCAAGACAAAATCGGCCTTAGGCCTTCTCCATGTCTTGCCACGACTAGGAGGCTTCATATGTTGGTTTGATCTATCGCATAACGTTGCCAGATCCACTCTAGCCTTAACGTTGTCCTTTGACTTGTCAGGAATATCCATGATTGTTGCCTAAAGTGCCTCGACAACATTCTTTTCAGTGTGCAATACATCAATGTTGTGTGGAAGGAGAAGGTCATCAAAATAGGGGAGCCAAGTCAAGCCCAACTTATGAGTCCACATATGTTGCTCTCCATATCCCACAAAATCACCTTCTGGATTGACCATGAGACCATCTATCTATTCACAAACCATGGCACCAGTCGTTATTGGTGGTGCAGGGTCTGTCACTACGACACCTTTCGTAAAGTTCTTGATGTCTCGTCTGAATGCATGGTCAAGAGGGAGGAATTGCTGATGTTTGTTGAACGATGAATACTTACCACCCTTCTACAACCAAATGAACCTCAAACCTTCCTTGCATACTAGACATGGAAACTTCCCGTGAACACACCAGGCGTAGAATATCCCATATGCTAGGAAGTCATGCAGGGAGTAGTGGTACCAAACATGCATTTTGAAGTTTTTCTTTGTAGCTCGGTCGTATGTCCATACCCTTCCTCCCAAGCACGGACCAATTCATCAATCACAGGCTCTATGAACACACCCATATTATTCCCTAGGTGTCCAGGAATTATCAACGACAAGAATACGTTCTGTCATTGAAAGCATACGCTGGGGGGAGATTGAGGGGGATAACAAACACGGGCCAACATGTGTATGGGGCAGCCATCATTCCATAAGGATTGAACCCATCTGTTGCCAGCGCAACACGTACTTACGAGCCTCTTTAGCTTTCTCATGATGAATGCCATCAAAGTGGGTCCATGCTTCACCATCGGATGCATGTACCATCCTGTTAGGATTGTATCGTGTGCCACTTTTGTGCCAAGTCATCTGTTTTGCGGATTCCTCGGTCATGTATAGCCGTTGGATCCTTGGTATGAACGGAAGGTGCCGTAGGATTGTAATGGGAATGTTAAGGTGCCTCTTCAGGCCATCACCAGAATCTACCTCTAGGAACCTAGAGGATTTACACTTTGGACAGTACTTTGCTTCCACGTATTCTTCCTTAAATAGGACGCACCCTTCGGGCAAGCATGTATTGCTAATACGGCATCTTAAGTGCACAAAGGACTTTCTGTGACTCATGCATGCTCTTTTGTAGAAGGTGACCCTCCGAAAGCCGGCTGCCAATAACTGTCAACATACCATCGAAGGCGTCTCGACTCAGGCTATACTGGGACTTTAACGCCATTATGCGTCCAATGGCATCCAGTTGAGAAACCTTTGTCTGGCCGTGAAGGGGTTTCTGTACCATGGCAAACATGTCGTAGAACGCCTTTGCGGTTGCCTCTGGCTCCTCGTCCGTACGTCCTTCAGTGAACTGTGCCTCGTGATAGTCATTTAACATGTCTGCTACCCCCGCATCAGCATCATAATCATCGACGCGTGGTCTCACCACCTCCTCTCTCATAAGATTGGCTTCACCATGGTAGACCCACCTGGTATAGTCTGTCGTAAATCCATTCT
>NW_027097927.1:0-24173 GCF_019320115.1 Miscanthus floridulus | reverse complement strand
TCTTTATCTTTATAAAAGAAAAACACAAAATACTAGGATGATTGGAGAGGCATTGAGTGGCTCACATCGAGCACGTTCTTAAGTAGTCTAATGTGTGTAAAGGTTTTACTTGGTTCTCTTGAGTAAAGATGCGCCAACAAAAGTAATTAACAAACAAGCTGAAAAGAGACGTGTTAAATAATATAAATTGTAACAAAATAGACATACCATAGCATTGCAGGCTGCTGGGTAATCAATTTTAGCATCCATCACTATTCGTTTTGCCATATTCATGTCAGCTGATTTGTCGATGTATACATGGCAAATACCATCTATAGAGGAAAGAAAAAAATACAGAAATCAAACACAAGTCAACATATTTGAAATATTGTAGTGAATTGTTTATACCAAAAAGATAAATTTACCAGCATGACCAAGGACAGGGATCTTAGTTGATGCCTTGATTTGTGAAACCAGTTTATTGCTGCCTCTTGGAACGACAAGATCAATGACATCATCAAGCTGTAGGGTGTGTTATGAGTTTCGGCTTATTTGGCATATTGGTAAAATCATTATTTTCATAATATGTTACTCACCTTTAGCAAATCAGCGATTTCATCTCTACTTGTAACAAGTCCAATAAGTTTGTCACCCACATTGCTAGGAATTGCACCAGTTATAACCTATAAGAAATTTATTTCAGTACACCGATCTAAAAACATGTCATGTCAGCATGAGAAAATACCTTATGCAATATTGTGTTTGATCTCATGGCTTCCTTTCCACCTTTCAGGAGAAGACCATTGCCACTTCGAATTGCTAACGACGCAATCTACACAACGATATCAAAGCTCAAAGATAGCTTATAAATATGCTTAAGTACTAAGCATGAACCAGTCACATGGTAAAAAAAAAATGGTAAATTGTGACGAAAAAAACTACCTGGACCAAGGCATCAGGCCTGGACTCAAAAATGATCAATAGCACACCCAACGGGCACGATGTTTCTCAAGGACTAAATCTTCAGCAACCTGAAAAAGGTACTCTTGCAGATGTAAGATTTATCTTTAGTAAAATATGTTAGTTTTTCCTTTGTTAGAGAGTTTATAAGCAACCACCTCTGTTCTTTTGAGTATCTGGTTGATTGGGTCTTCCATATGTGCAAGAGTGCGGATGGATTTTGCAAGGCTTGCTATCTGTAACACGATGAAACATTAAAGTGAATCAAATGAAAAGAAAAACACCAAGAAGAAAAAAATGCACAATAATTCAACAAATCAAAAAACAAGGAACACGAAATTAATATGCAATTGTGGTTATAATATATGCTGAAATATATACTAGGGCTACCTTTCCTGGCTTCAAAGTCAACCTAGAAACCAAAGATTTCTCATATCCAGCATGTTGTGCTGCAGCTACATCAGCTTCATTCTCGGTTCTAATCACATCCTCATTTTCTTCCAAAGCATCTGCAATGTCTAGCAATATTTTCTTGCGCTCATCCGATGACAAATTCTGTTTCATAAATGTCCAAAGTTGGTATAAAATATTCAGAAAAAAAAGTGGGCTAGCACTTTGTGTCTTCCAGCAAGCATTGTCTTGATAACATACCTGGAGACGCCTTGAACATTCTCTTGCAGAGACAGCCATCTCACGAGCACTAACATCTTTGGATGGTTCCCACAGACTTGCGTCCTTATGAAAGAGAGTACCAATTTTCTCTCCTTGGAGAACTCTAACAATGCTCTGAGATGCAAATCCACTTCAAGGATAAAAAAGTTCAAATTTAGAATGACCAGCTATACCATAAATAACATGATACAACTACTTCTCTTATTTCAACACATTTAATTAAGGCAGAGTGGAAACATAGCAATAAGATGTAAGAAGCACTTGAGTCCAATGCAGTCTACAACAAATATACAGTGAGTCACACCAACTATCAGCTATATAAGAAGGGCAGGCCTGGTGCAGTGGTGAGAGCTGTCTCACTGAGTCACCAGGTCGCGGGTTTGAAGCAGCCTCTCCGCAGATTTTGCGGGGGGGAGGCTTGCCTCGTTTTTTCCCTTCCCCAGACCCCACTCATGTGGGAGCCTCCGGCACTGGGTCTGCCCTTTTTTTTACATGGGGAATATATAAATGAGTAACAAAGGCCAGTTAATCCAGTTATTATTCTCTTGCTAAAGAACGGCAAACCCAATATACATACCTTGTAATAACAACAGGTGTGCCACTGTTTGAAGCCACGAAAGCAGCCTTCACTTTGGCTGTCATTCCTCCTCTACCTACACGTGACTTATCGCCAAAAGTAATCTCATTGTGATGTTTCTCTTTGATGTAGGTATGTATTATCTTTGATTGAGGTTCACTTGGTGGACCACTGTAGAGGCCATCCACGTCACTGAGTAGAACAAGGAGATCTGCTTTAACTTCTATAGCCAAAAGGCCGGCTAAACTGTCATTATCCCAAAATATACCAGAAGAATCCTGTAAAAACAAACAGTTGATGAGAATGACATCGAAAATGCTATTAAATATTAAGAATTTAATAGACTCATGCATTGGTTAAGGTCCAGGTGCATAAGTAGCACAGAATCACATTTATCAAGCAGTGCAGCAAATGCTGTTGAAATTTTCAAAGTCATTCATGGTACAACACAAACCTCATATGGAGCCTTTCTAGTGCTGATGGCATCATTTTCATTAAATATTGGTACAACTTTAAGATCTAATAGTGACTCAACAGTTTCATGGAGCCTCTCCCGGAAGTTTGGGTTCTCAAAATCACTATCTGTCACAAGAAGTTGGGAAGAGGATACATCAAGCTGCATAACAGGAAGCTCAACATTAGAAACATATGGACAAGGCACAGAACTGTCGACAAATTTCGATAGCAAGTTAACAAACACACTTGAGTAAATAGCATATCGTAAAGAGCCATGAGGCCACTCTGTCCAACGGCAGCGCAAGCCTTTCCATCCAGCTCCATCTGTGGCTTTTGCAGATCAGCAAAGCTGCTATTGACAAGCTTCCTGTACTTGAGCCTCTGCTTCCCCACACCAACAGCACCTGAGGTCACAATGATCACCTCGTATCCTAGGGCGTTCAGCTCCTTCACCTGCATTGACAGGAATATTTGGCTAAGAATCTTTGCAGACTTCACTAGTTGATAGAACATTATGAAAGTTTGAATTGGAATTGCTACCTGCTCACAAAGAGCCCCAAGCCTACCCAATGCAATTCGTCCATCATGCCTCGTGACAACTGCAGTGCCCACCTGTTGTGAAAAAGGTAAGAATCAGCTGTAATCAAAACTAGAAGATCCAGACGGATATACTCGGATAGGTAATTCCCAAAAGTTGCCAACTTTGTGGTGGGGTGGGACGACACACTGGTGCTGACCTTGCACCCATAAAAACAGAGGAGAAACAATCCGGCAATTCGATATAAAAAAAACAGAGAAACAATCCGGCAATTCGAACGAGTTGATTCACATACGAAAAGCCATCCAGACAGGATGGCTTCTCTATGCATTCGCATCTCCCATCTGATAAAATCTGATAAAAAACATATAGCAAACTAAGATTACGACATCCAAACTCCAAACATAGGAGTCAACGTGTCAACTTTCACCATCAACCCGTCAACTCGACTATAAGGGATAGAAGCAAAATATAAAACCCAAACAAAACCATGCTGCCTCACCACTTACCTAGACGAAAAGAGAACCCAAAATCAAACACGGTTATTCAAGAATTATTCGCGCTATAAAAAAAACACGATTAGAAAACACAGAAGAATATGAACAACGCAATGCAAATAGCACCAAACAAATCGCGATTTAGATCTAACAGGTCGGCCACCGTCGCCAATCGTACGATTCAATCACCTTGATGATGACGCGTTTGACGTCCTTCATGAAAGTCCGGGTCCGGTCCGCGGTGGCCATGGCCGCCGCCGGCGCTTTTAGCTCGACGCCGCTCCTGGTCCTCCGTCTCCCCTCGCTGTCAGCTTTGCCCTCTCTTATCCGTTTTTTCTCGCGGGGGGCAGCTCTCTCTCGCCGCCTTGTCGCCGCAATCGCGAGGAGGCCGGAGGAGAGAGGAGAGGAGGGTTTTGTAGTGGCTAGATGGGGGCGAGCGAGCAGATCGCAACAACCTACCGCGGTGTGTGTCTGGGGCGCCGCCATCCAGATGGGTTTATCTGGGCAGGGAATCAACGGATGAGAGAGGAGGGAGCGCAGCGGGAGCCCACGTACTGGGATGTCGGGGACTAGAGGTGTTCAAGTATGCTGTACAGTAGATTTCAAAAAAAAAATGTATGTCGTAGAGTATTGGACGTGTTCGCCTAGTCGTTTGTGCTGATTTGTATGACTGACTTGTTGGGAGAGAAAAATATTGTACCATGTCTGATAAGCCGGCTTAATAGAGCAGCCGAACACGCCGATTATATTCACAAACTCAATTAAGCGACGTGTGCGCACCGACGAAGCTTAGTAAAATTTGTAGGCCATCCTGGTTGATGGCCCCTGCTCCATGCAAATTTGTAGAGACTCGAGAACTAATCCACGTGCTTAGTAAAAATCTAGTTGATCTGCTACTCTACTATACATCTCTCAATTCAACTCTGCTCTCACTAACCGTCATAAGGTTAGCTGCTTTTTTCGCTGCTCATCTACGGAATGGCCCCTTCTTGGTTTTGATGCAAGCTCTGCCACTGCGTGTGCGTGAGGAGCACGTGATCCGTCTTCCACCACGCGCTCACCTCCTCCCCTGGGCCACGCGCGTGCTCCCGACCACGTCCGCACTTGCCCGCGCCCGCGCCTCGCCTTACGTAAAACCCTAAACCCTAATCGCTTGTCATCGCTGGTCTCTCCCCCTCCCCTTCCAAACTGCGGCGGGCATAGAAGGGGCTAGCCGGGGGGAGGCAGGGCGGTCAGGCGGTGGGGAAGGTGGTTGAGCAGTTAGGGGCCTTAGGGGCGGCAAAATCGGCCGGGCCAAGGAGGGCAGGGGCGCCATGGCGGTGGAGCTCCACGTCGCAGGAAGGGGAGGGGGAAAAGGCGACCACCGCGGATACCGATCTCAAAGTGGATGATTCCGCGTTTTGTTTAGTTCAGCATGGGAATGGAATGAGCGACAACGTTAACAAATAACCCTCACACGGGAGCGGTATCGTGTTTCCACGCGTCCATATTGGATGTCGCCATTGAGGAGCCGCTTGAAACAAACAAAAAGCAAAGCAAAATGGATAATGATGGATTCAGATTACGTTGCAGAAGCTTCAACCAGATGCGTCGATAAATCTAAGACCCCTTGGGAACGTGGAGAAGTTGTTTTATTTTTTCTGTGCAATTCTTGTATGATTTTTTAGAAATTTCTACGTTCCAACTCCCTCCCAGGCTCCCAGCCTAGCGCTACCCGCTCCCTTGTGTCCGTGTATTCCGACTCACGAGAAAAATCAAAGCACATTGTCAGGACAACATCAACCAAACAAAATGCTTGTATCCCTCGCTACTTGACACTGGTTTTGGTTGCATCGCCGTGGCCGTTGCCAATCCTGAACCAAACAACACCATATGTGGACAGGAAAACAAAGACGAAAAAGGCCATAGGTTTAACATGACTAGGAGAGGAAGACGACGAGTAGAACCCACCTCATCGGATAAGTATGTTTTTAATAAATCTAATAAATAAATAGTAGTACATGAAGGAAAAGATAATTACTTGATGACTCGTGACATTCCGTGAACATGAAACCTGGAAAAAAACGAAATTAATATGAGATAATAATATTTTTTTTGCGATCATATATGAGATAATAATCTTTCAAAACTCCATGAAATCCAGGATGTTCAGAGAAAAAACATATTTTAAAACATGTTGTAGATGTGGTATTTACATGCATATATATTATTTTACAATAGGTATTTTGGCTTCCTTACGAACAATGGCATTCCCTGGGAACAACAAAGAAAAATCATTTTATAAGTTCGCGTCAGGTTAACATCAATATATTTTGCCAATATATGGGTTTGTTTGGGATCTACCTAACTAAAATTTAGCTAGCTAAAATTTTAAGTAAATCTTTAGCCAGTTAAACTTTAGTTGGGGTGGTTGAATTCTCTAGCTAATAGACTCAGCTAAAATTTAGCTGGGTTTAAACAGTTAAACTCAATTAAATTTTAGGTGGATCGTTTGGATCTCTACCAACTAAATTTAGCCCGCTAAAATTTAACCCGCTAAAATTTAGCCGGTGGATCCAAATATGCCCTACCTTACGTAGGCACGCAAATGTACTGCTAAATACAAACACAGGCCGTTGTGGACAGCAGAAGCGAACGCGTGTGCAGGTTTCCAGTGTCTTCAGCCTAACATGCCACACTCACGAACGATGGGAAAGCTACAGGGACAGCGAGGGATCGGCCACTGGTATATACGGTATCGCGAAGGGAGGACTCTGCAGGTGGCACGCACGAGTGGTCAGCGATCGACGATCGAGCTCGAGAATGATGGATCTATCCGTCTCACTCGCCCTGGTTATGGCAGCCGTGGCGAGCTCAGAGCGTGCTCGTGGTCGTTGGCGCACGACAGCATTGCTCTCTGCCTCTGTGGAAAATGTGGCGCACGCGACAAAGCGTCTTTTGGCAACCTGATCTGATATGGGGGTGGGTGGAATCTGCGCTCACAGTCACAGCCGGCAGGCGCCGTCCCCGGACAGCGCCGAAAGGGTATCCACGCGGGCGGCGCCGCGGCGTTTTGGCGCGGCTCGCTACGGCGCACAGTGACAGGTCACAGGACTTCCTCGCATTGGAACACTTGGCGGCGGCAGCGGGATGCGCGGCCAGCTGGCCTTTACCGCCCGTCAGGATCTCCGGTTCAGTCCGTAGGTGCAGAGAGCCAGAGACCACAGTCTGTAGCCGGAGAACTTCGCTGACTTTGATGCTACAGGATTTCTGCACCGTGCACGCATATGCATAACGCATTGGTTCAAGCCTTCGGTACACCGTTGACCCGTCCACCGTTAACAGGATAGGGTTAGCGCACAGGACAGGAGCAGGACACAGGAATATGCTTCCTCCCGTGACAAATATCCTGCGAAGCAAACGCCAACACGTCATGGGTCGGGTTGCAGCCAGCCCAGCAGTACCACGTCGGGCTCAGCACGAAGTTCCAAAGGCTCAGCATTCTACTGAAGCCCAAAGGTCTCACAGCCCACTAGGCCGACCCGGCATCGCGCAATGGCCAGCCCTCAGCCGCATGCGAAAAGAGGAAACGCGATCGGCCCACTAGACCGACCCGGGCCGAGCGGCGGCGGCGCTCCACTCCAGTACTCCACGCGCACGCCACCTTCCAACCCAGGCAAACAGGCGCAGAGGCGCACGCGAAACGGCAGAAGCATTCTCTCGTATCCAGTTCTCCACGCAGCCCAGGCTACTAGTCCGCATCCGCAATTCCCCAACCCCGCAAGGAAGCGACGCCCTCTCACACCAGCGCGACCGGACCACACCGCCCGTCTGACGCGACCCAGCCGTCCAGAAGCGTCGTCGCCGCCGCCGCCCGTCCTTCCCCCCCGCTCGCGCCGTCGGACGCTCCCCCTAGGGTTCCGCAGGGCCGGGATCGCCGGAGATGGACTGGAGCGCGGTGACGGCGGAGGACCTGGTGGACGCGCTGCGGGAGGTGGACTGGTCCACGCCGCCGCGGCCTGTCCCGGAGTTCTTCTCCCGCTTCACCGTCCCACGCTCCTACTCCAAGTGGACCAGCCGCCTCAAGTGCAACCTCTACTAGTACGATCCGCCTCCTCCCTCCCTCCCCTCCCCTGACTCCTCACCGTATTGGTGCCCAATTGCCTATTATACCTTTTTCCTTTCCTTGCCTCGTGTTAATCCACGATTTGCCCAGGACTCGCGTACTGTATTGAATTTGAATAGTGGCCCATGTTTTGGCCGCTTCCACTTGGATTTGTGGGCATCTTGAGTGAATTCTGCTGGATCAGGCGTTTTTTCCCCCCGGAAAAGAGTAGATTAGTGTGTATGCACGCTCGAGTTTGTACTCCTTTTGGTAGCTCCAGACTGCAGGACATGTTGCTTGTACGGTTAATGCAGATAAATCGGGTGCAGATATCCCTGAGTGAACTGGCGAATTCCTTAGAGTGCATTTTCAGCCCTTGTTTCATTCTCATGGTTCACATACTGGCATAAGATGTCAAAGGCTATGAAAATGTATGCTGCTCATAGGTGTAAGCATTATATATTTTATAGTCCCAGCAAGTCAGGTCGTGATTAAAGGAGTTACACAGGAGGACACTGTCTGGCTGTGGGTTAGCCTTTTTGAAAATTTTGATTGATGAATTGGTAGTTTCATGATACAGATCATCAGAGTGAGTAGTCCTCTGCGGGCTCAGCTTGTTTACTTGCTTACATATGCTATATTAGGATATGTTGGAATAAGCTTAGTTCTTCCAGATTTTTACATATGTTAAGTGGCTTACTCTTAGGGGGGAAAATGTGTGTATGTGCATATAAATTATGCACACCAGTGTCAGTCTTAGAGCTTTAACTTTGTGTAGGTCACGTAAAGCATGATACACAAGACTTTTTTTTTTATTACTCTAGATCTAGATGCATCCAGCTTAGAGAGATGTATAGTGCACTAGCCAACTTGTTAGAAGGGCAAGTAGTTTCCATTACTTTGTGTCTAGAATTAATTTCTTAATTTTGATTTGCAGCTACAGGACAAACTATTTCATCTTGATCATGTTCATCCTTGGTAAGGAAAATGATATATAAGCTTTCTTTTCCTCGTATTTATAGTTTGATATTGGCATGCTATAATGGGTTTATGCAGGGATGGGCTTCCTTTGGAAGCCAGTTGCTATCCTGGCTGCTTTTATGACTGGACTTAGCATCGCATTTCTCAATGATAGGTAAACAAATACCAGCTAAAACCATTTCTGTGATTGTGCCCTAATTCACTTCTCTTTGTAGTTTTTCAATTGTTCAGTTATTACACAGGTTCAGACCTCTCTTTACCCTGAACTAACAAAGAATCAAAGATATTGTGACGTTCATTCTTCTTTTAATAAAAAGCATTCTTCTTTAAACTGAAGTAGCAGATAGCTAGTAGTTTTTCATCTTTGGATTAATGAAAAGCTGTTCAGCTACAGTTTGGTGTTAACCCTGTCTAGCAAATTATATAATAAACTATACTTTGGGAATTCTATTCGGTTCATCATTACTTTGTATGTACAAGTTAATGTGACATTGACAATTTGCAGTTTTCTAGTTCAATGATCTAGTTTATTTTTTGGGTTATGCTTTAAGCCATAGGTCCAGGTGTGTAGGAAGTTGAGAGCCATGATACTGTTTGATTCATAGAAACCAATACTGCACACATGATTTCATATTTGATCATGGCAGACCGCAGACTAAACCCCAAATTATACAATCTATCTGTGGATATATTGCATGATGCCCTTAAACCTGATTGTTTGCATCCTTCTGTGCATCTTTGCATTCAGTGGCCAATATGTCTTTTCTAAAAGTTTACTGACCTAAAGGGAGTATCATGTAAGTTTAATTCGTGTGCTGCAGTTTGTTCCATCAGAATATTATGCTCCTTGATACATAAAGTGCTTTAGATTTTATATAGTTTTTTTCAAAAGGACGGCAAAAGCTTTGCCATTGTTTTATTCGAAGAGATTGGGCCATGTTTTAAGGGAAAAACTGGGCCCGAAAAGCTTTTTAGATTTTATATAGTGATAGAATTTTTGTTTCGAGAACACAGGAACATCTCTAAATAACACTGTAATTTCCTTCTAACAGTCCTCATTCCTTTATTCAGTCAATCAGTCCTAAGCTACCAAAAGACCAGATACGATGGAAGTACTTTTCATAACTTGTCTTTCTCGGAACAATTGAAATATTGGGAGTAATAAAGATAAACAATTGCATTCCCTACTCTTGAGTTCTCATTGGAAGATTTAACTGCCCATTACTGAGATTGTAAATATGAACAGATGAATAGTATATCACGTATTCGCACTGTACCTGCAGCAGTTATGATTTCCCTTGAGTTTTATCTGTGATGCATGGTTCTCAAATTTTGTGCCAAGAAATCATCTGTTCTTTTCTAGTATATGATTATTATAAACTAATTATCGTGTTTGGTATTTCAGTTTTGCAGTCACTTTCAATGAGAAAGTCACAAGGACCGTAAGACAATTTTCACCACATTTAGCTGCAAAGATGAGGCCACCGATAACGTGGGTATCTTAGTTTCCGATGTTTCTTTTTTCTTTATATTTTATTGTTGGTAACTACAAAGTGATGCTAATATCATTTTTATTCAGTCCTGTTCTTCGTGGTCGACCAAGCTCGAAGAGGTCAATTCATATTTGTGGGCGACCTCGCTGGGTGTTTGTCCTGTTCTTTTCTGCAGGTGTGCAAACACTGGACCTGGACTTCATAAAATTCTATATCTCACCATAGTCTTCAAAACTGACACCACCTGTTTCCTTGGTTGCAGTTAGCTGTATACTCTGGTTGACCTCATGCAGTCTTCTCACAGTCCTCTGGGCACTTCTCATTGCTCTATTTGGTATGACCAGTGTATGGTTTTGAAATTTTGTGTATCGCGAACAATGCCCTTATGGTATTTTCTGTTGTCCACAGCAACTCTGCTCCATGCAAGCTTCAGAACACCAAATCTGAAAGCACGTCTGAATACATTCAGAGAGGAGTTCCGTGCTGTTTGGCGGAATTATAGTGAGCTTTAAGGTCTCCCTTTGTTTCTCTCATGTAAGTACCTCTCTGGCTTCTAGGTCCTCAGTTTATCAATACCTGTATTTCCTGCATCATTTGTTTCCATGGCATGCCATTTCAGTAGGTTAATGTGGCCTGCGTATTCCCTAGATGTAGATCCTCCACTTCCATAGCTTGTTGATTTAATGTATCTTTCATCACACCACAGGTTCATGTGGTAAGGAAAGGTGTCTCCTGCTGAAACGTCCATGCTGTTTGTGAGTTGTGCTAGGAGATCTAGTTGAAGGTGAAACGCCATTGGACATTACTACATGGATTACTTGCTCTTTCGGGAGGTGGGATTTTGGTTGGGTTGACTCCGAATGCGATGCTATGCCTTGCACACGATCCCTCAAGAACAATAATTTTTCTTTCAGATTTCTCCCTAACCGAGCATTGGAGAGAGGACAGCATGTAAAGGATGTAAAAATGTACCAGTTCTCGATCAAAACGTATGTTGTTTGTTGAAATTATTACTAATCCGTATTGCATTCTCTTTTTGATTATTTATTTGGTGACTATAATTTTGCTTGAGCATTTGTGTCGAGTATGTTGAGTTACAGCGACTAGCGAGTAGATACTTTCTATCGCTCCATTCGATCACTTTTGAGAAAATTGATATTTTTTAAAGACCCTGGGAAGGCTAGGGCCAAGTAAATGTGATTCCTGTTCAGGGGGATGAAATTCTGCCCTTGGAAGAGCACGAGATAATAGGATGGCAAACCGAGGAGTCTGAAGATGAAAATGAAAACACCATATCTAATAGGAGAAAAACTATAATGCCTATAGAGTTAAAAGGGGGTCAACCTGCTTTAGCAAACGTAACTCTGAAGGAGATAAACCTATGGTTTGCCCAAAGATTCAATCTTAGAGATAGAGGCATGATTAAAAAAAACAAAAAACATCATAATGATAGGTATCATATGGAACTGTAGAGGATGGTCCAAGAAGGGCTTTTGATCACTTCCCTCATATCTAATTTGGTATTGACACACTGACTTTATAGCCTTAAAGGTATGCAAGAGACCATGAAAAGGAGATGAACTAATATTTTTTTTAGAAAACTTGATCCATATAAAAACTTCTTATGGCACTAGAGTCCTTCTAATGGTAAATCTAGAGGTATGCTGAAATGTTTGATCCGGAGAATTGTAAAGCCAGGGAGTTTATTATTATTGCAAATGTTTATGGAAAAAAGTAGAATAAAAAATGGCCCCTGGCCAATGTCATAAAACTCAGTTCTTCACTGAACTTTCTAACTGCTGTTTGAAAGTGAATTATCCTCTAATTATTGGTGGTGATTTCAACATTCTGAGATTTGGTAATGAGAAGAACGAAAAGTTAAACACTCATAAATTTTTGATATGTTCAGTCGGATCATAAATACCCATGAGCTCAAAGAAATGAAATTAGTGGGTACGAAGTTTACTTGGAGTAATAACATACATGACCCTATTTTGGAAAAATTAGACAGTTCTAATCTCTGGATCCTAGGAACAGGACCTTCCCCTCTGTAACCTTAAGAAAATTCCAAGATACATGTCTGACCATAAGCCTCTTATCTTCAATTCTGAGCTAAATGGCAAACAAATCTTGAAACCTTTTTGCTTTGAAAATTCGTGATTAGAGCATGCTAATTTTATCCCCAAAATCGTTAAAATCCAGGGAAAGAACATTATTGCAAGTAATGCTGCAAAAAGATGGTGCATTGAAATGAACAGAATTAAGAGTTCCTCAAAGTGTGGAGGTTAAGTATCAAAGGGCATAGCAGAAAATATGTGAACAATCTCAAAGATGAGCTAAATAATTGGAAATTTTGGAATAGGAGAGGAGCCTCCCTGCTGTGTTTCTTGCCAGGAAGTGTTTTATTCGAACTGAATTCTTAAAGTTTATGAAAGAAGAGGAGAGGCTCCATCATCTTGTGCTGCAGCTACATCAGCTTCATTCTCAGTTCTAATCAGATCCTCATTTTCCTCCAAAGCATTTGCAACGTCTAGCAATATTTTGTTTCGCTCATCCGATGATAAATTTGTTTCATAAATGTCCAAAGTTAGTATAAAATATTCAGAAAAAAAGTGGGCTAGCACTTTGTGTCTTCCAGCAGGCATTGTCTTGATAAGATACCTGCGGACGCCTTGACATTCTCTTGCAGCAACAGCCATCTCACGAGCACTAACATCTTTGGATGGTTCCCACATGCGTCCTTATGAAAGAGAGTACCAATTTTCTCTCCTTGGAGAACTCTAACGATGCTCTGAGATGCTAATCCACTTCAAGGATAAAAAGAAAGTTAAACCGCTTCGCTATTCCTCGTAGAGACAAACATATATTACAACATATAAATTTACTTGTTCTGTCAAGGTGAAAATGAACACTTATGACATGCTAACTACTCAATCCATTTTGCAATGTTTGTCCATAACACACCAAGCGTAGGGACTAAGTACTATTTCCAAGAAAAATTCAAATTTAAAAGGACCAGCTATACCATAAATAACATGATATAGCTACTTCTCTTCTTTCAACACATCTAATTAAGGCAGAGTGGAAACATAGCAATAAGATGTAAGAAGCACTTGAGTCCAATGCAGTCTACACCAAATATACTGCGAGTCACACCAACTATCAGCTATTTTACTTATTAGTTGAACGCCACATGGGAATTTTGATATATAACATGGGGAACATATAAATGAGTAACGAAGGGCAGTTATCATTCTCTTGCTAAAGAACGACAAACGCAATGCATACCTTGTAATAACAACAGGTGTGCCACTGTTTGAAGCCACGAAAGCAGCCTTCACTTTAGCTGTCATTCCTCCACTACCTATACGTGACTTATCTCCAAAAGTAATCTCATTGTGATGTTTCTTTTTGATGTAGGTATGTATTATCTTTGATTGAGGTTCACTTGGTGGACCACTGTAGAGGCCATCCACGTCACTGAGTTGAACAAGGAGATCTGCTTAGTTCTATAGCCAGAAGACTGGCTAAACTGTCATTATCCCAAAATATACCAGATGAATCCTTTAAAGACAACTGTTGATGAGCATGACATCGAAAATGCTGTTAAGAATTTAACAGACTCATGCATTGGTTAAGGTCCAGGTGCATAAGTAGCACAGAATCACATTTATCAAGCAGTGCAGCAAATGCTGTTGAAATTTTCAAAGTCATTCATGGTACAACACAAACCTCATGGCATCATTATCATTAAATATTGGGACAACTTTAAGATCTAATAGTGACTCCACAGTTTCACGGAGCCTCTCCCGGAAGTTTGGATTCTCAAAATCACTGTGTGTCACAAGAAGTTGGGAAGCGGATACATCAAGCTGTATAACGGGAAGCTCAACATTAGAAACATATGGACAAGGCACAGAACTGTCGACAAATTTCAATAGCAACTTAACAAACACACTTGGGTAAATAGCATATCGTAAAGAGCCATGAGGCCACTCTGTCCAACGGCAGCGCAAGCCTTTCCATCCAGCTCCATCTGTTGCTTTTGCAGATCAGCAAAGCTGCTATTGACAAGCTTCCTTTTCTTGAGCCTCTGCTTCCCCACACCAATAGCACCTGAGGTCACAATGATCACCTCGTATCCTAATGCATTCAGCTCCATCACCTGCATTGCCAGGAATATTTGGCTAAGAATCTTCCCAGGCTTGCACCATTTGATAGAACATTATGAAGGTTTGAATTAGAACTGCTACCTGCTCACAAAGAGCTCCTAGCCTGCCCAAGGCCAGTTGCCCATCATGCCTTGTGACAACTGCAGTGCCCAACTGAGTGCTATAAAAAAACACGATTAGAAAACACAGCAGAATATGAATAATGCAATGCAAATAGCACCAAACAAATCGCTATTTAGATCTAACAGGTCGGCCGCCGGCACCAATCGGACGATCCAATCACCTTGATGATGACGCGTTTGACGTCCTTCATGAAAGTCCGGGTCTGATCCGCGGTGGCCATGGCTGCCGCCGGCGCTTTTAGCTCGACGCCGCTCCTGGTCCTCCGTCTCCCCCCGCTGTCAACTTCGCCCTCTCTTATCCGTTTCGTGGCGTTTGGATTGTGGGAAATAGAGGGTGCATTTCCTTATCCCCAACCCTGCAACTATCCAAACAAGGGATACAATCTCCTACCCCTTTGCATGAGCACCACAATCCAAACGCCACGTCAGAGATAGAGGCATGATTTAAAAAATAATAAAAACCATCATAATAATAGTATCATTTGGAACTGTAAAGGACTGTCCAAGAAGGGCTTTTGATCACTTCCCTCATATTTAGTTTGGGATTGCCACACCGATTTTATAGCCTTAAAGGTTTGCAAGAGACCATGAAAAGGAGATACACTGATCACTTTTTTAGAAAACTTGACCCATAGCAAAACTTCTTATGGCACTGGAGTCCTTCTAATGGTAAATCTAGAGGTATGCCGAGTGGTGTCAGATCTGAAATGTTTGATCTAGAGAATTGTAAAGCTAGAGAGTTTATTATAATTGCAAATGTTTGTGGAAAAAAAGTTGAATAAAAAGTGCCCCCTGGCCAATGTCATAAAACCCAGCTCTTCACTGAACTTTCTAACTCCTGTTTGAAAGTGAAATATCCTCTAATTATTGGTGGTGATTTCAACATTCTGAGATTCAGTAATGACAAGAACATGAAGTTAAACATTAATAAATTTTTGATATGTTCAATTGGATCATAAATTCCCAGGAGCTCAAAGAATGAAATTAGTGGGCAAGAAGTTTACTTGGAGTAATAACATACATGACCCTACTTCGGAAAAACTAGACAGTTCTAATCTCTGGATCCTAGGAACATGACCTTCCCCTCTGCAACCTTAAGAAAATTCCAAGATACATGTCTGACCATAAGCCTCTTATCTTCAATTCTGAGCTAAATGGCAAACAAATCTTGAAACCATTTTGCTTAGAAAATTCGTGGCTAGCACATGCTAATTTTATCCCCAAAATCACTAAAATCTAGGGCAAGAACATTACTGCAAGTGATGCTGCAAAAAGATGGTGCATTGAAATGTATAGAATTAAGAGTTCCTCAAAGTGTGGAGGTTAAGTATCAAAGGGCATAGCAGAAAACAGAAGAACAATCTCCAAGATGAGCTAAGTAAATTGGAAATTTTGGAAGAGGAGAGGAGCCTCCATGCCATACTTCTTGCTAGGAAGTCTTTTATTCAAACTGAATTCTTAAAGTTTATGGAAGAAGGGGAGAGTTACTGGCATAGAAGAACTAATTCCACTTAGTAGCTTAAGGGGGACAACACACAATATTCCTGGAGTAGCTAATGGAAAAAAGAGGGGAAATATCATTTTCGTCTTATAATGAATATAATATCATGGAGGGTGATGAACAAATTGTTGAACATGCCACAAACTACTATAAAAATCTCTTTGGCTCAGACGACAAGCCTAATTTCTCGATGAATCAATCATATCCTAGGAGAAGATATCTAAGGAGGGGAGTGTTGAGTTGACCAAGCATTTCACTGTCAATGAGCTTAAAGTGGTAGTTTTTTTCTATAGGAATACTGCGCCTGGCCCTGACCCCCATTAAATTTTACCAACACTGTTAGCATATCATTAAAGATGATCTCATGATCTTGTTTCATGAGTTCCATGACCAAAATTTAAACTTAGGCAAATTCAATTATGGCTTGATTACTCTCCTTCCAAAGGTCAAAGAGGCAAATAACATACAATAGTACAAACCTATATGTCTGTTCAATGTCATCTATAAGATTTTCACCAAAGCGCTCATGCAAAGATTATATAAGGTTATGGGGAGAATGATTAATAGATGCCAATATGGCTTTCTAAAAGAAATAAATATCATGGATGGGATTATGGCTCTTCATGAGATTTTACATGACACGAGAATTAGGAAGAAAAAAAAGGATGGTTTGTTGCTGAAATTAGACTTTGAGAAAGCTTGTTACTTCATGAGAATGTCATCTATAAGACTTTGAGAAATTAGTACAAGATAAACTAGGACTTATGTTTGAGTGCATTAGACAAATAGGTTTTAATGAAAGATGATGTAAATGGATACAACTTGTCATATGGAGACTCTTAAAGCCAAAGTGATTAATACTAATGACACATATTTCACCAAAAAAAAATCGACAACTGAATCCAAAAATTGAGACTCTAGAACTCTACCAAACTTATCGTGAGGGCTTGGCCTTTGGTCATGTATTTGGAGAAAATTACATGTCGTGGTTTGGTATGTTCTGTCTTTTTAGTTAATATATTATTTTGGGTTTTGCCATGCCTCCCTGTACCGTTTGGGATTAGGGGCATTGGTAATATTAGCCTGCATGTTATTGCCATCATAAACTTTGCACTCGTTACTTTTATAATTCTGTTGCCCTAATAATGAAATTTTGGTTTCCCGTTTTGGAAAAAAAGGGCCCCCTCCATTTGGTATCAAATTATAGTTCATTTTAGCTTTGTCATATATTTTTTTCTAACTTTGATCAAGTTTTCGGGAAAATATATTATCTATAATTTTTTAAGTAAATGCAATACCAAGATACCTTCAATGGAAAATTCAAATTTAAATAAAAATAATTTGAAATTGCATATGTTGGCATGTTTTCAATACTTGGTCAAAATTGGATAAGTTTGATTTCTTAATAATGATCCATAAAGCTTTGCTTCGGTGCAGCTAATATAGTACACAGAAAGGGGTGCTAGGAAGCACACTGCTTGGTCTAACTCGATCTACATAAACAAGATAAAACACAATGAAATAGTTTTATTCCGTCGACTGGCAAAATATTAAAGAGCACTAACTTCAATAATCCGTCATTTTGAACGGAACCTTGTTCTCAAGAAGATTTCGCCATGTGGGGACATTTGAACTAGCCTTATATTCTACGCAATCATACAGAATTGGTAGCTACAAAATGGTAGGCAGCTGATTGTAACACTGAGACGGAACAAAATATCAAATGAAGGTAATCTACAGCAATGAACACTTCTACTCGCAGTTGCTCCATTCCTGTGAAACTCAACAAAGATTCTCGCAGGTCGAGCACTGGCCCAATCAAATTGAGCAGTCTGATTATGTGGCAAAGCTTCTGTCGCCAGCATCCCCCAGTCCCGGAACTATAAAACTGTGGGCACAAAATAACAATGGTCATTAATCAGCAGAAGCAAGGACCAAATGGGGTATTTATGCGGCAATAATAATTACTAATACGTCTTCCATGAGTTTTGCAATGAGCTGATAAGTTTAGAACAATACCCTTTCTCATTTACTTCCGGATCAATTATTCCTGTGTACACGTGGAGCCTGAAATGGAAGAAAATTGTAAATGCTGCATGCAGCATGTAGGTGAACTTGTTATAACACATAAGATTGCCTATTTCTTACCCAGGGAACTTGTTATTGAGCTTTTGCAGTGCAGGAGGTGATGCAACAGCAGATACCTGAATTGGGGGAGGCGTTAGAGATTGATAAAATGGTTAAGTAACAGAAGCATATGGAGGTTTTGACAAACTTACAACTTTAATCTGCTTGCTGGTAACTCCACGCTCGATTAACAAGTCAATAGCAGCAACCATTGTCCCACCTAAAGAAACAAATGTAACCATGATTCTTAGAGATTTATACAGCAATAGTCTAGAATTTTTATTTCTACTCCTTTCATATCTGGAAAAGAAAAGCAATTTATCATATATCACAACTTGTTTAGCACCACGTTGTTCAACCACTAACAACAGTTTTTTTGTGCATAATGCTAGTTACGTACAGGAACTTATTTTTAATTTTCGTTTTGGGAAATTGGTATGTTCAAATTTAAGAACCTTAGGCAGAACATGAATTGTTTATGCAGAGCTAAATGTTTACCAGTGGCCAGCATTGGGCCAACAACTAGTAGACGAGTCCCCTCTGGAATCTTGTCTGGCAGGCTGGATTGAAAGAAGAAAAAGAAAGAAATGTTATGGGTGCTCTAATTAGTGTAGGCATTTAACTATTTATGAAATTTTACAGTGTTGAACAGATCAGCACAATAAAGTGATATTAGTTATGTTAGAGGAGTCAAGGGCCTATTGGGCCTTAGCCCGTTAGGGTTAATTAGTCGCTTGCTTAGGAGTCAAGTAAACCTCTCTATATAAGGAGAGGAGATGTATCAATCTAATCAAGCAAGAATTAAGAAGGAAATCCCTTCCCTCTTGCCCGGCCGTGGGTAAACGCCCCGTGGCCGGCTCTCTCTCACCCTCGCAGCCCTAGGCGTGAACAGTACCCGCGGAACTGTAGCACCACGGGTACTGTAGCGCGCCAGCCTCCGTCGCTCCCCTCGACTCTCTCCTCTCAATCCTAGCAACCACATGACATCTGGTATCAGAGATCATGGCTGGATCCTACGCTGCTGTGCCCTTCTCCACACCGCTCGGCACACATCCCTGGGCTGCGCCGACCCTGTTCTCCGCAGAACAAGTTAACACAAAGAATGGTAGATGTTATAATGAATAACTACCACATATTATAATTTTAATCAAGATAGCAATGGGACCCTTGTGTGCTAATATCTGCATTCCGTACCATTTTACACAGAGGGATTTACTTGGATAGAAAAAAAAACTTGCATTTGCAATATTTTATTCTTCAATAGTTCTGTAGGGTCTCATGATCCAAGAGTGACAATTAAAGCAATTGCATAAACTAAAGCATGGACGACCCCAATTATTCAATCTGGTAAAAAAATAACTTTACGCTTTTGACTTTTCATGGTTTCAAGGTGCAACTTTGACCACTACTTTCTATTAGAATATACTTACAGATTCTAATATTTTTTGTGAGATTATGGAAGTACTTATAAGAATGCCCACAGATTTTTATGTTTTCAAACCAAATATTTTAGAAGTTATTGACATTCCAAGTTTCAAATGATTGGATCTTGGACAAAGCGTCAAGCATTTGTGACCAAATGGAGCACAAAACAGTGTGTGAGAAAATAAAGTAGAGCTTGCAGAAAGGAAACATACTTGTTCAGGTATATTGAAGGTTGAAGTGTTTCTTCATCCCTACGGAGGCCTTCATTTTTCAATGAAATAGAATGGATAAGAATAGTTGCTCATAGCTTTCGAGATGAATACTGGTTTGTGTAAGTAATTAAAATAGAGCCACTAAAATATTGTATTTACAGAGCATGTAAATAGTTCAGGCAATCTTCTTTGTTTATTTAATATTTTTACAAATGCATTATTAGCAAGCAGAATAATAGTGCTATGTGGTGGTTGAGTACAGAATATATGGATATTAGTCTGCAAATTTCCAACTTTATTCATCTGACCCGCAAAGATGCATGCATCAAATCAAGAATATCAAGCATTGATTTGGTACGCAGAGAACAAAACAAATCAGCTTGGAGTGCTGGAATTTTGGTCATGAAGCTTATGTTAGCAATATATGAGCATAAAAGTCTTACTTTGATTTAAAAAATATAGAACAGAATTTGGCTCTAGTTTGCTAAGACATAGATGCATGGAACATTGTTTAATCAACTTACCAAGGTGATAAGTCTTGGTGGCTGGCAGAACTGATGAAGCAAGTTCAGCAAGTGCAAGACCAGCTCTCATTATTGGAATAACCTGTTAGACATGCTAGCACATAGACTAAATATAATCGTAGGCACACTAGAAACGCCATGCACAATATCTGGTGTTAAGAAACAGACTTACCAACACAGGCTCTCTTGGATCAATAAATTCAACGCTAGCTACAGCTATAGGTGTTTCAATCTCTCCTGTGATTGTAGGCTGCAAGGGTTCAGAATGATTTATCATGACTCCTGATGTTCTATTGACAATGAAGTGTCATGAGAAAACTATAGCAAAATAAGTGGCCATTAAGACATCTAAAAATTGTCATGAGTTTTGATTCAGATGTTACTGGCATTCAACATTCTTCCCGACAAATATAATTGTTCATACCATGTCAAAACTTTGCTTTACTCTGACTTCACTAGCAGGTTAATTTCAACTTTAAAGCATTAGAAGAGAAAGACGAATAACAGAAAATGATTAACCAGGCAAAAGATTTCAACTCACCAACCAATCTCTGGATGCTTCGTATATGAGCAGCCGACCAAGCTCTGCCATGGCACTCTCTATGACAGCAATTAACAAAGGCTCAGTAAAATCCTATCATACTGCTTCCACAGCAACACTACCAACCATGGTCAAACAAAATAGCTTCCCCAACAAATACCCATCACCCATGAAGTGGTGTTCAATTGCTACTATATCCACCTTCTACTAAGCCATTCAGAATCCTCACAAAAAAAAAAATACTAAGGTAACTAAGCCATTCAGAAACACTCACTGAAGATGGCGCAGGGTGTCTGTTCGTTGCGCAGCACGGAGACCCAATGCTTTATCAGCGGGTGCGGCGGGACGAACACCTGCGAAAAAAACACGTCACACCCTGTCACCCCACACCACACGAGGAAACCATCTAAGCGCATACGCACGTGCCAAATGCCAATTGGATAAAAAAAGACAACGAGCAGAGGGAGGCAGAACCAGATCCGCACCAGCATCTGGCCGCCAGATGTGGGCGATCTCGCGCCCGTGGCGGCGTCGTGGCTTGCCGCCCTCGTCGCCGTCGGAGGCAGCCTCAGCGCGTGGACGGGCAGCGGGGCCGGGACGGTGAGGCGTCCGGAATTGACGAGCGCGCGGGGTGGGAGGAAGAAGAGGGAGGTTTGAGGGAGGCGCTGACGCGCGCATGCGATGCGGTGGAGTGGCGCCGCCGCGGCCGCGGCGGGCGAAGGCATCGCGAGGCCGGGGCGGGGGTGTGCGGGGCTGCAGATGGCGAGCGAAAGCGAGGGCTAAGGATGGCAACGGATCGGGTTTGGGGTGGATATCCACGGGTTTCGGTTCTGCGGGTTCAAGTTTGGGGATGGTTTTTCACCCATGGTTTTCGGGTTCAGGGCCCCGAAACCAATCGGGTTCGGTTTCGGGTTTGGTTTTCCACTCGTGGATATCCAATGGATATCCGAAATAAATCATTTGGAATTAAAACTCATGTTTTATAATATACTAATAATAATTTATTTACTTAGATTATTAAATTTATTTAAAGTTGACTCATGAAAATATTTATTATTTGTTGCCTCTTGTTTATACATGTGAATATGTGTATATATATCCGCGGGTTTCGGATATCCATTCGGGTTTCTAGTATCCGTTCGGGTTTCGGGTATCCGCGGGTTTGGTTTTGGTGATGGATTTCCACCCGAATCGGTTTTTGGGGCGGATTCGGGTTTCGATTTCGGGTTTCGATTTTGGGTGTACGGAGACTCCACCCGATCCGAACCCGACCCGTTGCCATCCTTAGCGAGGGCAGTGAGGAGGGGGCGAGGGGGATACGGTGGGGTCGCCAACGCCGTTTTATGGTTTTCTTTTTCAAAAAAAACTTATATATACGGTTTTCATTAGGCCATCGCAACGCATTCTGTCTCCGAACTCAAATCCAAATGAATAGTGAAGATCAAAATCAACCACCAACAAAGTACTTATATGGAAGATCTATTTTGGGTTGTCTGAGAGGCACAATTTAAATATAGCCATTCTCTTTCCTGAAAACTCATTTGCAGAAAAGATTCTCTTTTAGATCTGGTCGTTGGAGAAGATGCCGAATAAATATCAAACCTTTTGCCTATGGCCCCGTTTGGCTGGCTGAATTTTAGCTGAAATTGGCTGAAAAACACGGTTCCGACTGAATTGTTGTGAGAAAAAAAACACTGTTCCGGCTGAAAAAAGAAGCCGAACAAGTTAAATATGGGATAAGTCGAACGAGGCCTATAGCGCTACAGACGAATGAATCTTATATTTTAAGTGTTGTTGTTGAAGATAGCCCAAGAAGCAACAAATTGCCTCGCCTAATAAAACACATAGCTTTGTTATACCAGCGTAACAGCGTCCACGTCACATCACAAGCAACAAGTTGCCCCGGCTAATAAGGGCATGTTTGGTTCATCTAGTAGCTACTAAATTTAGTAGATTTTAGTCATTTTAGTAACTTTTTAACCAAACACTATGACTAAAAGTAACTAAAAGGGCTTTAGTCCTCTCTAGTAACTCTGAAGTTACTAAAAGTGACTAAACCGTTTAGTAGCTACTAAAGTTTAGTAGCTCGAACCAAACACTCCCTAAAACACAGAGGCGCTCGTCTGCGCTGCGGAGAGGAGAAAAACTCCAAAGCTAGTTGACATCTAGTTAAAGATATAGCTAAAAAATTAGCTCAAACTCTCATATATAAATGCACTAGGACTAATGTTAGCTAGCTATCGATTAATTTTCAGAAATACTATACAACACACGTGTGTTTTATTAAAAAACATATAAATTTTAGTCCACCAGATTGTAGCTTCTATTTATCTCCGTCGTCAGATCTGTGAACAGACTCAAAGAAAAAAACACATGACTCAGCAGCACACGTGACATGACGCAGCAGTGCACCAGCACACGACGCGACGCAGCAGCACATGACGCAGCAGTGCACCAGCACACGACGTGAGGTATAGATTCATCAAAAAAACACATGACATGACGCATGATGCAGCAGTGCACCTCTCTGTATTTTGTCCTTCTATAGAAAAAATTATTTTCTGTGATATGTGATTTGTGATATGTGGATCTGTGATCTTGTGATTGTCTTAAGGTAGAAGAAGTCTAGATGTAGAAGAAGGATGGATGTTGTTGGATCTTAATCTTAGGGTGTAAAAAAAATCATGTGTTAGAATTATATAAAACACATAGTTGTAGTAGACAGACTCTTAACTTTTATATTTAAATAGACCCTAAATTTGTTTAGGCACCATATAAATGTGATATTTTGTTTAAAAAAATATAAATGTGATATTTGCTGAAAATGCTACCAAGTGTTCTTATTTCAATGCGCCCCTACACGCTAGTACGACATAGAAACAAGACACCCTCTTTTCTGTGCTCAAGCTACTACCGAGTGTTTTGGCTCTAACCTTCTTTGCACATAGGGGATTCGAAAAGCAGGCATCCGAAATCGATGCTCGTCTGCAACATCTGCTCGGGTGTGAGGACGAATTAGGTTTTTGGAGAACGCACCGCGTGATTGCTCCACTCCTGTTCTCGGTGATATCCAATATTCCTTCGTTCCTGGCGAAGTCGATGGCCGCACGAGCGCGCACATCTTCTTCCTGGAAGCGAACGGCCATTTCATCTATTTTTTTTTTTGTGACTGTTTGGGGAACTACACATTGTACATCTTCCTGTGGTTCACGACTTCGAGCAACTCCCTAGGAGTGAGACGATGTCGTTGATGTCTCCAACACTGGTCCTATCTTTAGGTGTATTTCTGGTCTTACTAGTTTTATATTCAGG